>NW_028261387.1:48832492-49132492 GCF_051295495.1 Thamnophis sirtalis
GCAATTTGTATTAAAAATAGCACTCAAACTGCTTCTTAAGAGAAATAAATGCAAAAATGTTTTCGAAGTATTTTGAGTATTCTAGAAACTTACTTTTATACTAATCATTCTACATATTGAACACATATTTTGTGAATGGTATTTGTGATTCAGAGTTTGGAGCTGAAATTCATCACTTTTTGTGTCCAAATAGATTTGCATCAAACCAAACTTCAATAACTTACCAATTAGAACCCGTACAGCATTGTTTTTATCTTCAAGGTTCCTAAGCTGGCCTTTGAGTGAAGCAGCCTTATCAGTACTGAGAGCAGGGTGACCCAACTGATTAAGTATGGCATTTACTTCCATGTGTATTTGATTGCTGATATCCATTAAGGCATTTTCTGATCTAATCATATAATAACAAGCATGTTAACTGTCAATTGAAAATTTCAATGAAGAGAAAGATTCTTAACGTATGACAATGAAATCAGTTTAATATACTTTCTCAAAACTAAGTTTCTGACAAAAAATGGAACAAGATTGGGCAACAATTAATTAATTAGAATTAATGTTTTTATTCCAGTTCTCTTGAGGGAGATACTGTATGTATATAATTTGCTTAATGCTTGGTTCCAAAATTCAAATTGTTGCTCGTCCAGTGAATGCCCTTTAAGATATATCTTTATTGTTCCATAAAGACTGATACAATGTACCAAAGTACTTGTGGGATTTCTGCTGCCTACCACATTTGACCATCTGATGAATTCCTCCCAAAGAACCTGCTAGAGTTCCACCTTTTGCAAGTGAGGAGGGACAGAGTCTTGAAAATGTTTCTGCTTTTTAACAGGGGTGTCTGCACTTTAGTATAGCCTTCCCTTCCAGAATTTGGTCTGTTCTATACTTGTTACCTTTACATATATTATTAACATATTTTTACAGAAAGTCTTTTATACAATGGCATTATACATTACCATACTGTGTATATTAAATTTCATTTCTTCATTTTATTATTTTGAATTGATGAACATTGTAGAGTAAACTTCAATTACGGTGGTGGTAAATCAGAGAGAAAGTTACAATAAAGCACAGAGCATAACATAATTGGTCGGGAATAACACTTAACTTTTTTTTAGTTATATGGTGAGTTTGGGTTTAATTTGTGTGCTTGCTTGTAGCCTTTTCTATCAACCCAATAGTGGGGAGAAATCACTTTTAGCACCAAGAATGCAGCAATCTTTATAAAGGTGATTTATTAGGGGAATAAATGAGGATTTACTCCAATTCAAAAAACTCTAGGATATCTATGGTTCTTAAATAATTGCCAAATACAATCTTAAAATTATACACTTTCCTGTTAACAGGTTAGTGGACAAGATTTAGCTAGGCAAGAAAGAAAACAGTAGATAATTGTTCCCCTATTGTAAGCTAGTCTTTTGAGCTTTGCATTGTATACAAACCAGGCCATTATGGTTTGTTCAGCAAGCTTTGGTTTAGTACCATATTATTGAGTTCATAAATAATGTGGAGTGGGTGTTAGTTAGATCAATTCTAGTCTTGTATATTGATTGCCTTGTTAACCAGCCTTGCCTACCCTTCTCCATAAAGTATCACAAGATTTTAGCTCAGTATAACCTGCAAAAGACTGAGCTAGGAAATATCATTCCTGTCTTCAGAAAATATTAAAATAGCTTGCCTTATATCAGGGAGACCTTCCAGAAGAGCTTTTATTACTCTTTTCAGCCTATTGCCACATCCTGGTGAACTGAATAACTCATTTCCACATATATTGCTGCTCACTAATAAGACTGAAGCAATAATGACTAGCTGATTCACTTCTACTTGTAGAGCATGCAAACGCGCTTTGTCCATCAACATAGTCTACAAAGAGAGAATATTCATGAGATCACAAAAAAGTAGGGGCTGGAAGAAATCTTGGAGATCATTGAATCCAAACCCCCGTCCAATGCAGGAATCCAATTTTCAACATCCCTGACAGATGAACCTCTGGCATGTTTAAACATTTTCAGCAAATAATTCATATTGGTTGCTGTGCTTTAAGCCTTCCAAAAAATGCAGGGCCCACAACTGGATGTAGTATTCTAGCTACGTTTGGTTTAACCAATTCAGAATTTATAGGGGACAATTTTGTTTTCTAATGTTGACACTATATTTCTGTTTATGCAGCCTGGGATTGTTTTTGCTCTTTAAAAAATTTTTTTTTGAATAATTAAAAGTTTTTAAAGTTAATTCTTCCCTATTGGTTATGATCAAATCTAGGAGAGCCAGTACCCTATTGGAAATGAAAGACAACTGAAGAGTTTTGAAAATTTGGACATTGGCTAAGTTTTTCCCAATAGATATCCATAGTTATAGTCTTCCATTATGATTGTGTCTGTTATGATTGCGTCTCTCCTGAAAGTTCTATAATCTGGTCCAGAAGACAATATTTAGATCTTCTGTCAGGGTTGACAATCTGTAGCATATTTCCACCATAACTGTTTGTTTTTTCTCTTCCTATATATTCTTATTCATTCCTCTTCATTGGTCCAGTGTGATGAAATTCCTGAATACTAGTGCATGTGTGAACTTTCCTCATAACCATTTAGCTGCTGTGTGGACATTTCTAGATTAGAGTTGTACTTTGCTGAATTAAGCTTATGCTTCCCTGACTATTTTTTAAATCTTTCCTGGTATCGAGAAACAATTCTTTTAAAGGAACCTCTTACCTCAGGATAGTGTTCTCTTCCAAGCTCCCAGTCCAGCAAATCCATATACGCTTGATTTAACACAGCTGTGGGACTATGAATAAATGAGACTTTTCCAGCAGATATAGGAGAAGTGGGAACAGATGGTCCATTGGTTCCAGAGGTGGATGAAGAAGGAAGCAAATCAGAATTTGATACTTTGGTTACGGCCTTGTGTAGCCAGTCAGTTGTATAAGCTAGACTGTCTGCAGTGATGAAAAATTTGGAAAAGAAACAGGGCTGGTTTTTTCGGTAATTTCTCTTTCCTTATTTTTTGGATAGATGCTGATTTATTTATATATCAAATGTACTCCATGAATTCTCACATATTAGTAATTTTCATTTCAATTTGTGAAGTAATATTCTTAGCATTATATCTTGCCTGTATTTTTAATTAATCAAGTTTAACAATTCAATTTATCCATTTTTTTCTGATTTCAGAAAAACTTTTTCTGGTATTCCTTGAAATTATGAAATTATCTTCAGAACTACTGGAGTTTACCCAACTGACAGGAGCAAGAAACATACAAACTCACAGTAGTCAAATGTAACTAGACAAGGGAATATAATAGAAGATAGGACTCTAAATATTCTCTTATGTATTTCTTAAAATGTTAAAATCCTTATTGCATTTATTTGTGAGTAAATGTTGACAAGGGCCTAATGGTTTTGACTCTGTAAGTTATTAGTTTACAAAACAATCTAGCAAATGTCCATTGCTCACTCTTCGATACCTGCCTGGTAGTTTGTTCAGGAGTTCCTGAAATTTTTTCCTTTCATATTGCACAGAGTGCTCCAAAAGATGGGGTCTAATGCTTTGTATGGTAAAGTTGACCATATCCATTTTCATTAGGTTCAGAACTCGGAAGATCTCTCTGTCATAGGTAACAAGAACAAAATCATTTTGCATTGTAATTAAATCACCATTTCTAGCCTTAAGGAATCAGACTCTAAATTATAGATTATTAGATTATAAATTGTATCCTAAATTATATAGGTTTATATCACAGATGGAGATCCTCTGTAATGAAGCCAACTCATCTGGCATTCATATCCAAAGACTAACCTCTGTTTCTTTTCCAAGGGCTGGCTAAAATGCTTTTCTTCTGTCATTGGGCTAGAAAAGAAAATGCTGTCCCAATCTGCTGGTTCATGGTGACTATTTTCCTTTTATCAGACAAGCAAATATTCTTTTGTCTATTGCATTGATAATGTTGGGAATAAGCCTTAAATTACCCTCTTAAGCCTCACTGCATATCGCCTAATCTTCCTGGTGAAATGTAAACGTGAATCTGGCTCCAAATTTAGCCCCTTGACTAGAACCAAATTCCATACCTTTGATTGGAGTTGAACAGCCAATAAATTTAAATAAATAAAGATAAATTTAAAACAGCTGATGTAAATCCTATATCCAACATAGGTATATTCGTTTCAGTAACTAAACTTGGAAGCCGACTGTTTCTTTTTTCAGAGCTGTGCCAACATAGGAAATAGAAAATTCAGGAGCCCAGGTCCACAGCTATTGTTGCATATAGTATTATCATTTAATTCCTAATCCATATCGATGCCTTGCTTTAAGAATAACAGTAACAGACTGAAGCTCAATGTTTGTTTTACTTTTAGACTTTGCAAAAAGTCTAAATTGAACAAACAGGTATTTTTCTGTGCATATTTTATTACTCCTAGAGATGAAAAATGATGAACTGCAAGGTTTTTTTATAAAATTAAAATAGGAAATTGTTGCCCTACAAGGTTATGCATTCTATATCAGTATAATTTTCATAAATAAGATAATGACTTGTACAGGATTGTATTTTCTCAAAACTCAAACCCACCTGAGCAAATGAACTGGGTCTGCCATGATTCGCAGACTTTGTATTTCTTCATCTCTGATAGGTGCACAGAGCATTGCCATGGTGCCTAAGATATATGTAGTGAGCTTGGGGATATCCAAAGCTCCATGCTCAGCTTCCTGCTTTATCAATTCGATGTCTAGTGATTCTTCAATCTGACTCTTTAAACGTGTTTGTCGTGGCAGAAGCAAAGACAGCAGAGTCTATAAACCAGAATGGAGGAGGAATGGAACATTTGTAAAAGCAAATATTCAAATTGATTTTAACTATTCAAGCTCAATAACATACATTATTGTAATAAAAATATGGTTGGATGAATGGCATGGTGCTTCTAATGTTGTAAATCACCAACAGATGGCAGTATTGATATGTTCTTTAGCCATTTTATTTGGCAGAAAATTGCTATGAGAAAAGATTGTTGCTATTTTTGTGAAATGGGACTCCACAGTGAATACTGATCAGAATGAATTTTAGACAGCTGGGGGAGTGTTTCCAATTGAAATTCATCACCAAATGCAGGTTGTTTATTGGTATGTGTAGTTGAGTACAGGGCCAAAAACTGTAAAGATGTGAATATGTGATCAAGAATGAAGTGGACAACCTATGACAGCAACAATTTTCACATAAGAAAGGTTGATGACCTAACTAAGGACAGTCAGCAGATCACTGAAAGAGAAACTTCTATCAAGCTTGATATTTCCTAATAAGAAAAGGGTCAAATGTTGATGTTCCTCCTTATTTCAAAATGCTGATTCCGAAGATAAAAGCTTCAAGAGTTGAAATTTGCCAGCAAAGATTGTCACACTATGAGAATGAAGGTGGAGAATTTCACAGCATTGTTCAGCTGATGAAACATGAGCTCACCAAGAGACAAACTATCAGCCCATGGAATATCATTACAAAAATTCAGCTAAAGAAAAAGAATTAAAATGTAGGTTTCAGCCGTAAATTTTATGCCTACGTGGGGGATTTCTTTTTTTTAGGAAAACTCCTATCTATTTCTTTGAGCTACCAGCTCAGAATTCTCTACTGCAACACTCAAAATTTTGAAACAATTTAGCAGGATTCAAAACTACAAGGATGAATTTTTGCTGCAACATGATAATGGTAGGCCTCATACCTCACAAGCCATCTAAAACGCTTTGAAATTAAGGTAAAGGTTCCCCTCGCACATATGTGCTAGTTGTTCCCAACTCTAGGGGGCGGTGCTCATCTCCATTTCAAAGCCAAGGAGCTAGCGCTGTCCAAAGAAGTCTCTGTGGTCATGTGGCCGGCATGACTAAATGCCGAAGACGCACGGAATGCTGTTACCTTCCCACCAAAGGTGGTTCCTATTTTTCTATTTTCCTATTTGGAATTGCTAGGTTGGCAGAAGCTGGGGCAAGTAACGGGAGCTCACTCCATTATGCAGCACTAGGGATTCGAATCTTTGAACTGCCGACCTTTCTAATCGACAAGCTGACTCTCATTGTGCCCCCAGCCATCATACAGTCCATATATGGCCGCTCCCTCACAGTAACTCTGGGCAGCTTAGAAACAGTAAAAACCCAGTAAAGAAAATAAGAAACAATAACCACACACCCCGCCTAGCAACAACACAGTCAAATGAACACTTGATGGGCTCCATCCTATTCTGGGTTTTCCAGCCTAATTGGCAAAACCAAGTCTTCAGAGCCTTACAAAAGAGTGTCAAAGTGAGGACCAGTGTAATTTCTGCAGGGATGATATCCCATAGGGAGGGAGTTACCACAGACAAGGCCTTTCTTCTGGGTTACGCCAGATACGCACCATTTCAGGGGTGAAATCCAGCAGGTTCTGGAGAACTGATTTTGAGTAGTTTGGAGAATGCCACCTCTGTCTAGCCCCAGAGTGTGGTGGGAATGGAGATTTTTGCAGTATCCTCAATCTGGAGTGGGGTTGGAATGGAGATTTTGCAGTATCCTTCCCCTGCCACGCCCACCAAGTCACACTCACAGAACAGGTAGTAAAAAAAATTGAATTTCACCACTACAGCATTCCTTGTTTCCCTGCTCTAGTGGATCAGATGGATGAAACTGGCAAGAGACGGTCCCTAAGATAACCCAGTCACAAGCCATGAAGAGCTTTAAAGGTGACAATCAGCACCTTGACTTGCATCCAGAAAAAATTGGCAGCTAATGCAGCTCCCGCAGAAGTAGTGAAACATATGCACACTTGGAGCTGTACAAAACCGTGCAGACTAATCCATTTTGAATCAATCCAGATGCTTTTCAAGCGCAGACCCATGTAGAGGCATTGCAATAGTCAAGTCAGGCGGTAACTAGGCTGTGAGTGACCATGAGTAGTGACTGCTGGAAAGGATGTAACTGGCACACTACCTGTAGTTATACAAAGGTCCTCCTGGCCACAACTGCCATCTGCTCCTCACGGCAGGAGTTGTGAATTCAGGAAAAAGCCCAGATTATGCACTGAATCTATTTGGGGCAGTGTGCCACCCATCCAAGACCAAAGGTAGTAGCCCGTTGCTTTCCATCCAGCCCTTAATAATCTCAAAGCACTGTGAGAGGGAGGTCACGGTACTGCTTAACTTACCATGGGCTGAGACATACAGCTAAATGTCATCAGCATATTGATGCTATCTCAATCCATGGTGACGAATGATCTCACTAGTGGCTTCATGTAGATGTTAAACAGAAGTGGAAAGAATATCAAGCCTTGCAGGACCCTACAAAGTAGTGAACAAGGCTTGGACTTATCGCTTCCTATCAACACTGACAGTGGCAACAGAGGAAGAAAGTGAACCAGGACAATAGACAACACCCCTCCCAATCCCTAAAGCTGCACCAGAAGGATACCATGGTTGATGGTATTGAAGACTGCCAAGAAGTCAAGTAGAGCAAGGATGAATACACTACCCCGCTTCCACTAGAGATCATAAAAAAGGATGATCAGTGTCATTTCTTTTCCATATCCAAGCCTGAATCATGACTGGTAAGGATCTAGATAATCCATTTTATCCAGAAACCTCTGGTACTGCCGCACAACCATCTTCCCAACAACCTTCCCCAAAAGGAAGATTGGAGACAGATAAAAAATTATCTAAGAGAGTGGAATCCAGCAATAACTTCTTAAGAAGAGGGCAGACCATAGGGTCCTTAAAATGTTGGAGCACTACCCTCTACTGCAAGGAATCATTAATCACTGCCAAAATCCACCTGTATGTCATCTCCCAGGAAGCTTTCACAAGCCAAGAAGGGCATGGATCTAAAACACAGTTGCTTGCTCTCATAATCCCTAGGATTCTGTTTACATCTTCAGGAATAGCAGGATCAAATTGTTTCCAGATAACAAGGACTTGCCCCAGGTGCTTCCAGTGGACCTATCCCAACTATCCCAGCATCTAACTGGGAACGAAGCTGAGCGAGGATACCATGTGATTTCCATCTTTTCTCAAAATCTAAAAACTAACTTTGTGAGCATCTCTTTAACTCAAAAGAAGAGGCAGAAAGGATTGTCATGGCCTGGTTGAAAAGACAAAGTACGAAGTTATTTTGTGACAACTTTAAGAAGCTTGTCAGTCATTGGCAGAAGAAGGAAGTGAATGATAGTGATTATTTCGAGAATAACAATCTACAACAAAATATTGTTTTATTTCAAGTATTATTTTCCTGTTTAATTTTAATGGGGATATTTTAATTAGTGAAAGTTATGGAATTGAAGACATTACTTTTCATCTCATATATAATAGTTTTAGATACAGCAACATCTTAAATTAAAAAAATCTATTTTAATTACCGTATTTTTTGGAGTATATACCTTTTTCTCTCAAAAAAGAGGGTGAAAATCTGGGTGTGTCTTATACACTGAGTACAGCATTTTTTTGCCTCTCGAAACCCTGCTCCCTTCACCAAAATGGCCGTGCATAGCCTTTAGGAGGCTTCCAGAGTGATCCTGGGCATTGGGGAGGGCAGAAATGAGTGAAAAACAAGCCGTTTTTGCACCCCCACCCCACCCCCAGGAGCACTCTACAATCCTCCTAATGGCAATCCATGCTCTTTTTTGGACAAAAACCAGGCCCATTTTTGCAAAAAATGGGCCATTTTTGGGAGGTCTGCAGAGTGCAAAAACTTTTTTTTATTTGCCTCTTCAAAGTCTTGGTGCATCTTATACTCCGGTGCATCTTATACTCTGAAAAATACGGTAATTTCTTTCCAGGTTAATTTTACTCTCCATGCAGGTTTCAATAAAGTGCCAAATACATGTAGAACAAAGATATCCTCAAAAGGTTTGCAGCTGCAAAGAGACTGATACTAACTTCCACTGTTATTTTAGGCAAATGAGTCATAAAAATGTTCTAGTTTAAAAAGAAATCTTTTTAAAAAAACAAAAACATTCAAATGGTTAACTCTTTTTCAAAAGTCCTATAATTCTGCTGCTGCCATTGATGAAGTGACAGCACTAACTTCAAGCCTTTTAGGGGAGATGGTACAAGTGCTAAGTTACAGGTAGTCGTTGTTTAACTATCGCAAATGGTTCCAGTGAAATGGTTGCTAAGGTACATCATCACTAAACAAACCATGTGCTTGAGAGAGATGCTGGAAAGATTGCTGGATGCTGCCATCTCATTCAGATAAAAGCTCACATGAGGCAATGCCAGTATTACTCTGACTCGAGAGTGCATTGTTATCATGTACAGAAATTTGTGGGTGGGAGGGTATATCAATAAAATATTTTTTTACCATTACTACCATTGTATTTATGAACAATTGCTTTCCGAGACAGTTGCTAAAGAACTTATGACCACAGTTGTTAAGCGAATCATGTGGTCATTAAATGAATTTGGCTTTCCCCATTGATTTTGCTTGTTAGAAGTTGGCTGGGAAGGTTAGAAATGGTGACTGCATGACCCAGGAACACTGCAACTGTCATAAATACATGCCAGTTGCCAAGCACCTGGATTTTGATCACTTGACTATGGAGGTGCAGCAATGATCATAAGTTCGAAAAGTAGTAATAAGTCACTTTTTTCAGTCTATATAATCACTAAATGAGTGGTTCTAAGTCGAGAACTACTTGTACCTGTAATAGGTTTTTATCACAAAAATCAATTTGTTAGATATGAATAAAGACATTCCCACTCCCCTTTATAATTTACTTCTTTGATTTCTTGAAGTAGCTTGATAGCATGAGAATAGTCTGGTGGTACTTTGAAGAGTTGTTCTTTCAGATTATCCCAAAAAGCTTTGTGCACTGTTTCTTTCACTCTGCTTTCTAAACTGTAGTGAGATAAAATTAGCTGCTGTTAATATTTTTTCTACCTACAATATTGTCTGGAGGCCTAGTTTCATATACTTTTTCACTCATTGATAAACATTATTTTTCAGTCTAATCAATCTTGTAAGGAAATACTAAATAGATGATCCTATGAAATTTAAAGAGTAGGTGCACATAAAATATATTCTGGGAAATGTAACAGGGACTACTGTCTGGCTCTTTCAAAGAACTATCAGTCCTAAAAGATTTTTTTTTTAAAAAGAAAATTCTCTGTCCTAGGGGAATGCCAAACCACCATTCCAGATTGGTATGGATTGAAAAACAAATGGGGGAGTTGTCCAAAATGGTAGAGTTTGCACAATGGTTTGTTATTATATCTTGAGAAGTTAGGGTCAGAGCTAACAATATGCTACACATCTTAACTGAGAGTGGCCCATAAAGTTCATCTAGATTAGAGTTTTATTAAAAATCAATTCTCTGAATCATGCAAGTAAAAACAGAAATGTATTGACACATAATTGGAACAATACAAAAATAATCTACAACATGAATGTTTAATCATCAGTTTCAACTTTCCCACTTTGAGTCTTTATAGTAAATGTCAACCTTCTGCCTCTTAATCATAGCCTTACATCTTTTATTAAAATTATTTATGAAATCTATATGTAATTTTTAAGTCACCAAGTGTTCTGGCTATGTCTTGGGTTTATGCAACTCAAGTAGCCAAACTCAGCTTAACAACATTCCATTAACAAAAACAATTGCTTATTTGGCAATAAAATAATCTAGACACTAATGAGAGGTTAAATGAAAATCATATTCAACCATATTCGCTAAGAAGACATACAGCAGATTTTTCCCAACTATCATGTAAAGACCTAGCTCTAGATTCTAATGCTGTAAAAGGTAGAAAGAAAGAGTAGAACGACCTATAGGACTCAGTTACAGTGGTGATCAATGCACCATTAGAAAACCTGAAAAAACAAGTTAGAGAAAGATCATCATGGAGAAAATCTATCTGTATGGCTGTTAAGAGTTGACAATAATGAATAGCACATAATGAATTAAAAATATAGCTTTATTCGAAGTTAACTGAAAATTTTTGAGAGCATTGAGAAAATAAAACCTACCTGTTTGGTGATAAATTCACTTCTTGCAGTTTGAAGTCATGGTTGACAATAATTTCATGGGCTATTGTCATTTTTGAGACTTCATTGGCTGTTTCCATGAGCTCTGAGATAGAATGAATTTGGGGAGAATTTGCTATATAAAAATAAAATAGAATGGTGCTTACTTGGGCCACCAATTAGGGATGTTTTTAAAGACATGTACTATTTATAATTAAACAAAGTATCTTTTTTTGATGCAAACTCTGCTGATCCTTTACACTTCTAAACAAGCAAACAAAAGTGTTTTTTTTGTCTGTGGTAGACTCTGAGGAATTATAATTATATAAGCATGATTAAAATATTCCAGTTTAAAAAATATAGGATGTTATTAGTAATTTCCAAGTATTTCTAATATCATAATCATAAACCTCACAGAAAAATATTACAAAATTCTCCAAAGAACAGCAAATTATATATGAATGTTACTACCCTTCAGAATTGATAGTACTTGTCTAGAACCAAAGATCTGGGAACCAAGGATATAACAAAAATATTGCTTCAAACCCCCAAACCGGACAAAACCAAATATACAGATAGTAGGGATGGGACAATCTTTTCTGCAAATTTTGAGAATTGCCAGAATCAGGGCAGATAAATTTAAAATAAAGAAATTTCTTCAAATGAAATTATTTCAATACAGAATCTGTACTCTAACCTAGTTTTACTTTTTACTTCAACTTTTCACCTAATGAAAATATCAAAAAAGTAATAATCATTTTGCTATGTGTTTGGAGTTTGAAAGTTGAATAATTTGCACACATTCCACTTTTCTGAAAAATTACACAAATATTAACTCTCTCAAGATCTTTTACTTCACTAAATTATTAAATTGCCTGAATTTTGCTGTACCAGTTATTATCTTGGAAATGTCTCTGTGCAGTCTAGTCTATGTTTATTAAATCACAATTTGTACCACTAATTATAAATTTGAAACAATTTTGGGGGTAACATGCTATTTTTCTGTAAATATTAATATTTGATTTTTCTAGCATTCAGTCTAAATTACACATACAAGATGGGATGTTAGGTGGACAGAGTTTGGGAATGTCTCCACCCTGGGTTTCTTCATGCTCCCTCGGTTTTCTGGAACTACAATCTGTGGTTTGAGAGTCATTGCAGTCACTTGAAGTAGTCTCTTTAGGGTTAGGCATCTTGTTTCTAATGGAAGACATAGATTTTAAAATGACATGGACTATCACATCACTTTCTAAAGCCCATGAATAAATTGTTTTTCTGTACTTTAGCCAGATTACAGAAATTAGAGGAAAAATATATTCTTTTAGAAAACAAATGGCCATCATACAGTCTTCAATTTACAACAGTTCATTTAGTGACAGTTCAAAGTTAGAATAGCATTGAAAAAAATGACTTATGACTATTTTTCAAATTTATGACCAGTGCAGGATCTGCAGTCATGTGATCAAAATTCAGCCACTTGGCAACTGACTCATATTTGACAGTTGCCATATCCCAGAGTTATGTGATCATTTTTTGCAAACTTCTGACAAGCCATCAATGGGGAAGCAAGATTCACTTAACAATTGTGCTAATTAAACCACTGTGATGATTCACTTAACAATTGTGGCAGTAAAGGGGGATGAAATTCACTTAACTGTCTCGCTGAGCGACATAAATTTTGTCCTCAAGTGTGGTTGATAACTCGAGGACTACCTGTATTCTTTTCTCAGAAAAATGACACTTACTATGCCAAATACTGAATTATCAGTGTGAAACCTGGGATGGTGTCCCTCGTGGAGCTTTGCTTGCCACCAAACAGGATCGCTGCTCAACCTTTTTCTTTTTAAAAACAAGGCGAGAGAGACATACACCATTGTGCAAAGCACAGCCTCCAAGATCACTCCATTTTTGAAGAAAACCTCTGGATGGGAAGGCAATTTGAGTTGTCCCTTCAAACGTTTTCAGAGCCAGTATTTCCCGACCCCTTTCCTGGCCACCTCTCTGACAACGCCTGACCCCCTGAGGCGACGAAGAGGGAGGAAGCCTCAGGGAGGGAGCCTCGGGAAGGGACCGGGCAAGCCAGGAGAAGAGCCCGTAAGAGGAGAAACCGAACAGGCAGAACTGTGCCCCACCGCCCTCCCTCACCTTCCCCGGGGAAAGCAGGGAGAGACGAGGCAGGGACGGGCGGCGGTGACCAGAGGAGAGGGGGCAGCGCGGCCGGATTTTCTTGGCCGACCCTAAACAGCCAAGAGTTTTCAGGGCGCCCGTTGGGCCGAAGCGATTTCAACGGAATAGAACCAACCACCTGCCCGCTAAGAAGGGGGGGGGATGCGTCTGTTTGAGAAAGAATCAAGTGTAAATGGTACGCGCTAACGGTCTTTTCGCGACAATAAGATTATAACAGTAGCGTTTCTTTTCCATCTTTAGATGGAAGGCGAGGTCCATAAACTTTCTTCTCCCGCGTTTGAATTTCTCCCCACCCTCCCGCTACTCCTTTTTTTTTTTTCAGAAGAAAGGTCATTCATGTCTCGTGAACAACGCGGAGGACCGAACCAAACGTCACAGAAATGGGAAAAAGCTCATAATTCCAGAGAACCTGAAGAGAATTTCAGTGAGATGAAATACTTATCGGACGTTATCACGGTGCCATAGCTACTCTAATTGTTACTCCACACAAACATACATTTTGTAAGAAAGCAGTGTTTTATTATAGCGTAATCGGAGCTCCCCCCCCCTTTCATCCCTCAGTGAGATGCTCCAAGAACGGCCTGGGAATCTCAATGGGAATATCCATGGGGAAGGCAGTGGCGCCATCTAATGCCAAGATCTGGCTTTAAATAGTGACTTTAAAAACTCGGAGACTAACGGAAAACACTGATACCCCATAATATTCCACAGATGCCTTAAACAAGTCTGGATATTTCCATGCAGTAGAAACCTCATCTGGAAGGAAAATGGCTATTCCAAGGGAGCTTGCCAAATGTTGTAAATATTAATAATTTTGCAGGTGTATTGCCAATAGTTGCAGGACAATAGCCCAACATTTTCTCATTGGGGCTGCTGAGGGTTAAATTGGGAAGCTGGAAAAAATCTCACAAAAAGATAGTAGCAAACAGTTTCCATATAGTAGCCAAGAAAACCATCTTTTAGTTTGGTCACTAGGAGATAATTAGATTTTCAGAATTAATACAATTAATGCCTTTAGATTTTAACAATTAATACACAATGAGTCAACAAATTAGCAGGGAGATGTTAGATTAGATATCAATAGGAGTAGGCACTACAACCCATGAGAAATACTTCCCAAATGGGTTAAATTTTTTACATTCCACTTAATCATTAATTAATCACTGCAAGACCAAAAAGGAATGCATTTAGGCTGAGTAAACATTCTCCTGTGTATTTTGTAAATCCATTCTTTGCTAGAGAATCACTTCTTTGGCTCTTGTTCTTCATCCCATGCTGCCTGGGGAATTCTGGGAGCTGAAGTCCACAAGTCTTAAAGTTGCCAAGGTTGAACATCCGTATTATACATTCAGGTTAATAATTTTTAATGTGTTCTTCTATGTACTTAACCTGCATACTCTCTTGTGCTAAATTGCCTGTAATCCATATGAGTATTTTGTGATAGATTTCCATTCTCATGAGTACTAGTTTAGAGAGATGACACAAACAGCCTTAACACATCTATGGTAGGAAATGACATGCAAGAATGCTACTTTCTTTAAGGGAGGGGTCATTATTTAGCTGTATTTAGCAGGTATTTTATCTGCATCTCATAACTGGGTAATCTGCCTCTAGCACCAAACCTCCTTTTATCTGTCACTATTGAAAAAATGGGCTATCTGCATTTTCTTAAATTAATAAACCTCAGCTTGGTGGATTTTGGATGGAAAAAAATATTTTTTCTATGCTGCCCATCTCATCTAAGTGACTCTGCAATGTTAAATTTTTCTGTAAAATAAACCTTTATATAATGTTTCCATAAAATCTCATTCCTATGTAACATACACAGGTGTAAAAAGAAATCCTGTTTGGGTTTCACATACATTTTACTGTAACAGATACACCCTTTCCTCAATTTGTCTGTTAGATTTATGGAATGGAATGGAATAGAATAACCGAGTTGGAAGGGACCTTGTAGGTCATCTAGTCCAACCCCCTACTCAAGCAGGAGACCCTAGACCCTATACCATTTCTAACAAACATTGTCCAGTATCTTCTTGAACGTTTCCAGTGATGAAGCAACCACAACTTCTGAAGGCAAGCTGTTCCATTGGTGGACTGTTCTCATTGTCAGAAAATTTCTTCTTATTTCTAGGTTGAATCTCACCTAGACCAGTTTCCATCCATTAATCCTCGTCTGCCCTTAAGGTGATTTGGAAGATAGGTTGATCCCCTCCTCTCTGTAACAGCCTCTCAAATATTGGAACTGCTATCATGTCATCCCTGATTTATTTCTTCACTAGACTAGCCATGCCCAGTTTCTGCAACCTATCTTCATATGTTTTAGTCTCCAGTTCCCTAATCATCTTTGTTGCTCTTCTCTGCACTCTTTCTTTTTTTATAGTGTGGTGACCAAAACTGGGTAAAGTATTCTAGGTGTGATCTTACTAAGGCTTTATAGAGTGGTATTAGTACCTCACATGATCTTGATTCAATCCCTCGGTTAATGCAATTTAGGTTTGCATTGGCTTTTCTAGCTGCTGTCTCACACTGCTGGCTCATATTTAATTGATTCCACTAAGACTGCAAGATTCCTCTCACGGTTACTGCTATTAAGCCTGGTTTCATCCAATCTATATGTGTACTTTTGGTTTTTCTTGCCTAAGTGTAAGACTTGTAACAATATACTTTTCTTTACATTGAATTTCATTTTGTGAGATAGGCCCCAGTGTTCAAGTTTGTCAAGATCAATTTGGATCTTGAGCCTGCCATCTAGGGTTTTGGCTATTCCTGCCAGCTTAGTTTCATCTGCAAATGAAAAATGCTAATTTATAATATGGTAATCTCCCTAAGTAGAAGTGTTCCCATTAGAGAAATAATCCACAATTCTTTTCTCTCACAAAGCTAAACAGAATCATTTATCCAATCTTTATCTAAAGATTAAACAAGCTGCGTTCTTGTGTATATTTGAAGAGCAGATGCACAAAGGAGTAATAACAAAGATCCTTTGGAATCCCCTTATCAGTACCAATCTAAAAGATGTTACAGTTCCTTCTCACAACTGTCAGCCAAGCTCTCAGATGGTTCAAATATGGCCTTTCATTTTTGTTTTTCTATATGACATGCTTTCTCAAGAATGCTGAATTCTTGTACAAAGCCAGAAAAGTGTATATCTATAATGACTGATGAGATCAGTAGATGATAATCATGGACATACAGTACATCTCTTAACTATAGAAAACAGTGCTTCTAAGATTTGCTACTCTGAAATGTATATTTCACAGAAACAGAACAGATGGAACCATATTGTCACAGCTACATATAATTAGAATGGGGGGGGGGCATTGATTTAGAACCATTCATTTAGTGACCCTTTAAAGTCACAATGCCACTAAAAAAAGGTTACATGACTAGTTTTCATACTTACAACATTGTATTCTCCCCATAATAAAATGATCAAAATTTGGGTGCTTAACAACTGGCACATAGTTATTATAGTTACTCTGTCCTCAGGTTCTGTGATCACCATTTGTAACCTTCCCAGCTGGATTCTGACAGAGTCAATTGGAGAAACCACATTCACTTAACAACTGCAGTGATTTGCTTAACAATTATGGAAAAAGGTCATAAAATGAGGCACAACTCACTTAAAAACTGTCTTGCTTGGCCACATAAATTTTGAGCTCCATTATGGTTGCAAGTCAAGGACTACCTCTACTCTACATTAGGCCAAAAATAATTAAGTCAGCTATGTTGTCAACGGAATGTGAGCTTGTAAAGAAATTGACTTTGGGAGATTTTTCAGTTTGTAATGAAAAAGATAGAAAAATAACACTTTCAAGTGAATTTCTCTAAGTATATTTGCACCTACATAAATTCTTTTGCTTTTAACCAAAACAAACATCTATCTGTGCAAACTAAGTCTGTTTTCACAATTGCCTGAATTCCAGTTAGTGTACTGTACAGGATTCTATATTAGAGCTGCAATACTCCAACTAACTACTAGATGACAGTAAAACCAGAAAATGATTGTTCTTTGCTACTATCTAGGTATCTCGGGGCGCAACGTCTTAGTGGTTAAAGACGCTGAGATTATAGGTTCGAGATGCGAGTGCTGTATAATGGGGTGAATTCCCATTACTTGCCCCAGCTTCTGTCAACCTAGCAGTTCAAAAGCATGCAAATGTGAGCAGATGTTGTCTAATTGGGTCAATTGATTCCACTGTGGTGTAGTATTTCCACAGCACATTGTCCTCTCAAGACCTTGCTGACCATATTATTTTTGTAAGCTGGCTGTTGTGCTAAATATTAGCATAAAGCAATGTTTTATTTATTTATTTATATCCCATCTTTATTATTTTTATAAACAACTCAAGACAGTGAACTTATCTAAAAGTCCATCCTCCCCATTTTCTACTCTTGATGTGGGTTGGACTGAGAGGATGATTAGCCCAAAGTCACTCAGCAGGCTCCCATGAGTAAGGCAGGACAGGAACTCACAGGCTCCTGGTTTTTTAGCCAGGTGTCTTAGAAAGGTTATAGTAGCTTTTATGATAGATGAAAATATATGTTTTGAAATCATAGTATGTATATGGTAGTGAGCTGTATTGGATCCAGAAAAATAACTTTTGAATTAGAAGTCCAGTTTTAGGGCCATTTATATTCTGATTAATGTAACATGCTTCAGATGTTAGAATAAACTTTAGGATGCTTGTTTGTTTGTTTAATGCCAGTAGATGGCAACATTTTTTCTGTAGTTTCCTGTAACATGAAAACTCTGTCTATAAAATGTAATAAAGTTTGTCCACAGAAAAATCCATCTGCACTCCATTCTTCTAACAACTCATAGCTTATTAGAGTGTATGTATGTCTGTATATATAGTAGTATGTATGTATGTATCCAATTTTTGTGACCAGCCATCTTACAGAAATGAGAGGACTATTTCAAGATGCAACCAAGGCACAAGATCCCTCTTTCCAGGGGATCCCCAGGTCTATTGAAAGAACTGTTTTAACGGATTTGCAAAAGCCACAAGGTCAAGATTGCTTGTTTTAGTAATCCTATATTCTGTACTTTAAAAAAGTATATTCCTCTCATATGCTTATGACATAACATGGTATAATTTGTCTTGACTATAAATTTCAGGTTTTTTTTTTAATATGGCTAATCTGCCAAGAATGCTGAGACTAGGACATAACCTGGCTTCCTTGGGTGGGAGTAGCCTAAAGCAGCTTTCCCTGACCTGATATAATTCTGCACTACAGTTTTCATCACCTTTAGTTAGGTTGATCAGTAATCTAATACATCTGAGGAGACTGGTTCATGGTGTTCCTTAAAAGCTATTATCAGTGTCCAGATTTTTTTAATTTTGTAAAAAAGAAATTTGATTTTAGATATCATCATGTCAAAAACAAAAATCTGAAGATGTATACACAACAAAGTATTCTTACTGAATAATTAGCTTTTAATTGTAACTGCACAGAAGCATAATAGCATCAAAATAAATGCTAAGTGGATAATTGAATGTCTGGTTTCACTTCTTTCATTTGTGGGTTTTTTTTTTCATCTTTTCTATGCTATACAGTTTTCTTTTGGGGGAAAAAAGACATAATTCAGTGCTCTGCTGATATCCAGAATCTCTTTTTCAGAACACTACAATGCATTTCATAGAGGGAACTCAGAAATAGTCTGGAAGTTATTCCTTGGTTGAGCAGAGCTGGAACTGAACAAAAAGAGGTCATCCTGTCTGAATCCCCTCACCCTCCGAGGAATGGCAGGAATTTCTCCATACTCTATAGGCTGGGGGAGTAATGCCCTCAGTGCATGGCTGATTGTTTTCACATCTAAAGACTGTGCAAGGCCCCAGCTTAATGCCTGTCAAATTACAGGGGTATTAACCCTAGATCTCTCAGAGTGAATGGAAATCTTGAATGCTAGGCAGCCCATGGAGGGGGCAATGGTCCTACCTTTTATTTTACAAACAATCTTCCTTTGAAGTGAATTGAAACTGAGCATTAATCTTATTCCCTCAGTAGGGCTGATAGGTCCTTGAGGGTCTCTCTGCTTCCATTTAATATACCATCTTGATTATTTATTTCTTGAGCTGGTCTGCTGATTAATACACCAGACCTAGATATTGTATCATTTATTTTCCAAGTATGTTATTTTCTGTTTCCTTCTCCATAATTTCTGTTTGTACAGATGTAAAGGAATGGACATGTCCACTTAAAAATGTCTATCTGTATAATATTTTGATCCATGACAACCCAAAAATCCAATCTTGTAATTTCTGTTTGCAAATAACTTGGTAGACTTTAATAATTCTGTAAATAGTTATAATAAAATTTCAAGAAGTCAGCTCTTTTTCTTTCTTTAACTTTTAGCAGATTTAATATGTTGAGTCATTTAAGGAAAAATCAATTGATACAGATAGTTCTTGACTTATGACCACAATTGAGCCCAAATTTTCTATTGCTAAGTAAAACATTTGTTAAGTGAATTTCACCCCATTTTACCACCTTTTTTGCCACAGTTGTTAGGTGAATCACTGTAATTGTTAAGTTAGTAAGACAGTTGTTAAGTGACTGGCTTCCCCATTGACTTGGCTTGTCAGAAGGTTGCAAAAGGTGATCACGTGATACCAGGACACTGCAACTGTCATAAATATGAACCAGTTGTCAAGTGTCTGAATGTTGATAACATGACCATGGGGATGCTATAAAGGTCATAAGTGTGAAAAATGGTCATAAGTAACTTTTTTCAGTGCCATTGTAACTTTGAACGGTCACTAAATGACTTGTAAGTTGGGGACTATCTGTATTGTTATGAATGGAAGGTCATACTAGGTACACGTGAAAAGGTAATTTCTCTTGATTTGTAATAAAAGCCTGAGAACTACTATATTTCTTCACAGGTTCACAGGTGGATCTGTGACAAAGCAAAGAAATACTGAAATAAGATTCAATGATATAATTACAAAAATACATGAAGCAATTTTTTAAAAATATACTGTGATGGAAAATGTATCTTAAAATCAGCAACCTATAAGATCCAGATGACCCAAGGATCCAGAAAGCCCAAGAGCAGTAGCTCTAGTGTTAAATCAGTCTTACATAGAATATTGATCAAACATAGTTTGAGTACATGTATACATTAGTAAAATTCCTCAGTTAGGAAAGTCATACTTTATAGTTGATAAGGATACAAGAGACACAAGACTATTCTCTATAGTGTGAAAACATTATAGATACATTCCTTCAAAAGCAATGCAGTTGTAATGAAGGAAACCTCAGTAAGATAAGCCACTTTCTGAATTAATTTGGCCATGCCTGTAAGAATTGTCTGAACAATATATTTGTCAGTGCCAGAACTCATTCTACTATGTGGCATTAAACCACTGAGGAGCAGGGTTAGCTTAAGTGGACAGCAAGAGTCTTGTTAAAATCTGGCTTCAGCTTTGAAGAGCTTTGCTGTGACAGCTTCCCTTTTATGTCCCCTTCCAAAGCTCAAACCTCTCAGTCTATAAACCTTTAGGCTCTCAACCCAAAAGACCTCCATTGCACATATAAACATATCTGGATTTACCATAGCTGTTCTCTCCTACTAGCAGAATAGCAATAGCAAGAGTTACAACTGGCTAAATGTATGTTCCTGTCTGAATTTGGTGTAATGTATTTCCTGCAGGTTGCTCAAAAGGAAATGTAATTCCTCTGTAGAGCTTGAAGATGCAATAAAGAAAGACAACCTGGAAGAACTGTGAGTAGAAAAGTTTAGATATTGGTTTTGATACACTCATTTAACCTTATTAATGAAATTAATTTAATCCTCCCTCTACTAATCTTGTTTGCAAATATTTCATCTTCAGTTTTCAACTATGGGACTATAATATACATTAGATGCTTTGTTTATTGTTTATATCCAGGTTTCTCTCTTAAGCCTCTAACTCTCTGTTTGGGTTATTTTGTGCCTTTGAGGCAGTTTTTGAATTCTGGCAACTGTCTGAGATAGTTTTTTGGGAAGTGGTTTCTCCTTTCCTCTTTCTTAAACCTAAGAGAGGATGCCCGCTCAATATCACCAAGCTGTCTTAGTGCCTAAGATTGATGGTCTCCCAGTTTCTAGCCTGGTGTCTTAACCATTATACTAAACAAGCTTTCTATACTTCTTTGTTTTACCATTTGACAAAGTATTAAATATCATGGCATTAGAAGAACAAAGTTCTCTCCTTGTGCACTGAATAAAAAAGGAGCCTGTATACTGCTTATTTATTCTATTTTTATATTTTAAGTCTCCCATGAGGTAGTTTCTTTTTCCTTCTACTCTTACAAAAAGCCTGAGAGATGGGTGAAGAAACAGAAAGAACCTTAGGTGTAATCAATAAGGTTTTCAGTAAGCATGGACTTCAATCTACCTATTCTCAATATGGCCCAGTGTTCTGTCTTATGTGGTAGAATCCAGCAGTTAGGTTAGGAGAGAATTGATAAATTCTTAATAGAGAGTTTATTTTTCTATAGGTCATAATATTCTGTGCAATGAGACATTGCTTTTCCTTTGGAGAGAAATAGACATTGCCAGGTAAAATGAACATTTTTGAGATTATTTATTCTGCAATATTGCAATTTTATCGTGGCTACTTCTATGTAGCAGTAGAAGTATCTTATATAGCACATAAATTATTGCCTTGATGCTATATAGCTGTTTTAAGAAAATTAGGGGGAAAGACAGGAAGAAATGGAGTTAAAAATCAAAATAAAACCTGTAGCCTTAAGAATTTTGTATTTCTCCTCTTTCAAATGCTAGTTCTGGACACGGTTTTCATTTCTTATCAGTCTAAACTAGCTTTCTCTAATTGGAATGCTAGGAGTTGCAAGCCAGTACATGTAGCAAGTGCCAAGTTAGAGAGGGCTAGATAAAGTGACATTCTGAAAACTATATGAATTGAATGCTAAGAATCTATATAATTTAGTTGTTTGTTGTTCTTTTCTAATCTTCAGAAGATTTGTTGCCTGAGTTGGAGGGAAGGAAAATCTTTATTTACACAGTATGTCAATAAATCTTGTGATTATAGCATTCATCATGTGAGCATCTACCAACTGAGATGATACAGGGTCCTGGCTTACAAGCACACACAGACTTTGCTCCTGCAGGCAATTATGAGGTAAATAAAGGTCACAGGTTAGTATAAATCTGGAGTGGCAGCTTAGCTGTGCCTATGACAAGAGGTAGAGACAACTTGGTCATGTACTGCCTGCCTTGCTGCCTTTCCTAAGGTACTTAATTTTTCTACTGAATCAGTATCAGACTTTATCTAACTACTAACATCATGAGATTTTAACATCCAGATTTTGAATTAATTGCCTTCAAAGCAACCTTAGATGTATCCAAAGTAATCTTCAGACCAATGTACACAGATAGATACATACTAGGTCTTATTTTTGCCTTAGAACAGTTGATGTATGATCCAAAGGTGGAAGATGTAATTATGAATCCTTTGCTATGATCGAATCAATTGGGATCCACAGCTTTGGATCAATTAAGATGATCTGCACGAGGTGTTTTATGGATCCTGATAGATTGTAGCAGCCCTTGTGGATTCTTCTAGCAGCCTGTTTGAGTCAAACTAAGTAGAGCTAACTATAGAAGATGTGTGACAAATGCTAAAATTGGGATAAGTAGCTTAATCAGATTTCTAAAGACATTTCATCTGCAGCCATTTTTACTGGGTGAAAGTTAAGTATAATGGGAAAGGTGAAGACTGCTGGACACAACCAAATAGTTGTCTTGGCAAAAATAAGGAAATGGTTTTTTCATGATGTTTTTCTGTCTTCTAATACATCCAGGAGTTTTCTGGTAGTCTCCCACTCAAGAACCAAATTCAGTGATATATTTCTAAAATAGGGTTGCAGTAAAACAGCACAAAGAGATTTTCTCTTTGTATTTAAAACATTGTTGTAGTTGTACCAATCATCGTATGCTACTATAATTACTGGAGCAGCCAATATGGTGCCATAATAAGTTGAGTTTGGATTAGAGAAATTGTATGTTTTGGTCATGGAGCAAATAGTAACTTTAGAAATATAATTTTCATCAGAAACCTGAACTGATTTTTCCCCCAGCCCTGCAGATCTGACTCCCATCCATGACAGTACATAATACACAAAGCAAAAGGAATGTATTGTACAGAAAAGTTCTGTCTCGTATCTAGTAAATCCTTTTCTAAGCTTTCACTGGTATGCAGCAAATATTCTAGGAATATTTGTTTGGAAATATATTACTGTCCCTGACATACAAATATTGAAAGATATTAATGTTTGTCATAAATTACTTTAAAAATCTTTACATGACTAATAACTGATATTAAACATGTGTATTTCAGGTTGTATTAGTTTAATCAACTAAATTAAGCCCACATATACCATAGATTGAGTTAGTGTTTTAGCAATAGAGCTCACAATGGTGGTAAAAATTATACTGCAAAAATACTCAGTGTCTTGTGGCAGTCATCAACCAAAAGTAACAAATAATATACTAAATCAAAGTTAAAATTTCACTAGGCATTTGGGACAAAAATCTCAAATATGAGATTATTTCTATTTTTAGTAATTCTCTTTCAGTCTTAGGCTCAAAGTAAAAATGGGAAAATATTAACATGTATAGTGAGGTATTTCATTTACAATATTGACATAACTTTAGTAAATAATCACTTTGAGCAATATTCCTTAACTGTAGAAACGTGGAAATTCATATTTTCTTCTGCAAGAGTCATGAGCCATTTTTAGTTCTAGTTTAGATCATGGAAATAAATATTGCTGAAATATGAGGTATTCCATTCCTTTAACTCCTTCTAGGGTCCCTTGGCTACAAAATTAAAAAGAAAAAGCACTCATATCATACAACAGTCATCAAAATACCCCCAGTTCCATTACTGCATGCAAGCAATTGTCTGGGAATAAGCTCTTGATTTATTTTTAATTCTGTTTTTGTTTGTTTGGTTTTTGGTTCCATGAAGTGATGTCCAATCTAAGGAGAAGGTAATTTAAGTTTTCCAGTGTTATTTCATAGCTCTGAAGCATATGAAGCATATGCTTGACAGCCTTTTCAAGATCCCAAGTCTTCACTGTTTTGACATTAAATCCAGCCTAGGATTGTTTGAAAATAATTATTTTTCAACTACTGGTGGGAATTGTGTGAACAGCAGGAATGTTGCAACAAAGCCATGAACTCAGCAAGGATCTAGCCAATGTTAAATTTAGTGAAATTAAATAAAAGATATCCAATAATAAGGTTTGCTATTTAGGCTACAGACATTTAACAAGTTTAGCTCCCTAAAATATAAGCTTATTTGGAAGTGTTGTATTTCTTTTGAAGGTGGTATTGTGCAGGCAAATACCAAACCATGGTTATCATGGACAGATCATAATATACACAAAAAACAAAAGAATTACTGGAAGACAAAGAAATTTATATTCCAATTACCAACAGTCCAATACACGAACTAAACAACCAGATCAAGACAACCCTTAGTGACCTTATCAAGAAAGGACAAATCACAAAAGAAGAAAAGTGGTGGATGAAAAGCAGTGGACCTGTCACCACACATTTCTATGGACATCACAAAATACAGACGCCAGACATACTTTTCTCTCCTATTGTATCATTTACCAGTGATAAAAAAAAACTGGAAATATTATATCAACTCTCCACTACAGTGCCTCCCCCCCAAAAAATCAAAGATGAAAGCATAGATGAAGGTGAGATCATGGTTTTGATGACACAGAACTCTTTACTTTTATGGACCCAGAATTAGTGAAAGAATCCATGACAACTAAATATTGAAATACTCAGGATCATGGAACTCAAACTTTGCCCATCACTTTTCAGTTTGGTGGATAAATATACCAACAAATCAGAAGAATACCCATGGGATCACCACTCTTAGGATTCATAACAAAAACCACAATGCAATGTCTAGAATGTATAGCACTCCCATGCAAAAACCCCATCCAAAATATGGAACTAGTATGTAGATGACACTTTTGCCATGATAAGAAAGGAATAACTGGAGAAGACACAAAACTTTCAGCAACATCTTCTAACAAATAAAATTCAGAAAGCAAGAAGAAAACAACACACTTCCTGGATATCCTCAGCAGCAGAGGCAATGATGGCCCATTAGAAACACAAGTGTATCATAAAACCACTCACACTAACCAAATACTCCATTACCAAAGTAACAACCCAATCTCTCACAAAATAAATCATGTAAGAACACGATTTAGACCAGCACAAACATATTGCAATAACGCTGACACATCAAAAACAGGAAATAGATCATCTACACAACATCTTCCAATGATGATAGATAGATTAGATAGATAGATAGATAGATAGATAGATAGATAGATAGATAGATAGATAGATAGATAGATAGATAGATGATAGATATAAACATAGAGCAAATCCCACTCCTTTCTAGCAACAATTATGCTATGTAGCTTGGTAATGTGTGTGAGAAAACGACCAAGCTCAGAAAGCATAAGACCCACACAGTTCAACCCTGAGATACAAATATTCTCTTCTATTGGTAAAATAACTGTGTTCATAGACAATATACTAAGCTATGTCAGATTCTATGAGCTGTTTTTATATAGTGCCATAGCACTGTAAAATTTGTGTTTGGAAATTCATTCTTGGTCTAAAAACGAAGACTAATTCTGACCAAAAAAATTGACAAAAATACCAATGATAATGGTCCTCTTCATGTTTTGTCCGACTTCTAATGAGGATTATTCCAATTAACTAATAAAAAGACTACTATTTAGAGACTGATCAGAAGCTCTTCTCTAGCATGTTAAAGTATATAGTAAGATAGCTGCACAAGTGAGACATGCTCAAGTTAATCTCCTGCAAAAGAAAGCCTAGATAACTGTATCCATCTCTTAGCAATTTGGTATTTATCCTGTATATTTCAAATATTGGGGAAAATGCTGATTAAAATTGTTCAGAGTGACCTAACACTACTGCTACATTCAAATCTACTATATAGTCAAGTCTCAAACTTTCTCAGGTCATATTTTGGCCAGAAGTGGATTAAAAAAACATAGGGAGAATGATTAAAATGCATATACTATTAAAACAAACATTGAAAATTGCAAAATAGAGGTAACCTTACCATGGCATTTGCTGCTTTTATAGTTGATTAAATATAATTTTTGGGTAGTGAAATTACAGGGTTACAAAAAGTCCTATGATTTTATTTTAAAGATTTTGGTTGTTTCCTGGAGACAGTCTCATAAGATTTCAGCTTTCCTTTAAAAATGGCCCCAACCTTAAATACACCCTTGAGTAAATCTCATGATGTTTATGAACCCACATTTTCCAATCTTCAGTTACAACTAGAGAGAACCTCTTAAGTCTCAGCAGCTATAAAGCAAATATCTATAATTAATAGTAACAAATATGTTGATAAACCAGTCCGTGCTGGGAGGGGGGAGGGGGGCGCTACTTGTTTTTTCTTGGACACTTGAAGTCAGCAATTCTACACTCAATACTAATAAGAATTCTATATAAGCAAACAAGCTTATATTCTTAACTAATCTTGTTGGCTATTTTCAATTACTATTTATAATTTCTGATAAATTATTCCAATTTGTATTAACTATTTTTGAAAAATATTATCCTCTAGACCCATGATGGTGAACCTATGGCACAGATGCCCAAAGTACTCCCTTTTTGGCACTCAGTGCGGGCGCTCCCTTTTCAGCACTCGGTTCCAAAAAGGTTGCCATCACTGCTCTAGACAAACAGACCCCCCCCAAAAAAAAATTTTGAGGGACATTTCCAATTCCTTTTGAGATATGCAGTCAGTTTTCCATTTTACTTGATGAAAAGCAAAGATCAAGCACATACTTACTCACCCTTGCACTAAGCATTGCTTAAACACATGTTTTTCTTTAGCACTCTGACAGTTACATTAAATTATTAGCCATCCAAGTAGCAGCAACTCTGGGTTGAAATTGGCATGCCAAAACCATGTTCAGTGCAAAATTATAAAAACAAAGGGTGTGATCTTATCTTTTTTTATGGCCAAACTATGAAATAATTTAGCAGCAACTGTGATGCAACAACCTAATCTACTCATATATTGGCTAATATAATGGTTTACATTAATTCTGTAAGAGAGAGAAACAGCCACAGCCTTTTAAACTTAAGGAAGAGGCAGACTTATGATGAAGGAGCTGTTTGATGAACATGCTCCAGTTTAAAAAGTCACACATAGCAGGATCAAAGAAATTTTGCACTTAAAAATTTATGCAGTTGTTCCCAATTCAAGATCAATGGTCTGATTCCATATAAGACAAATTCATAGATTCAACAGAAATGTTGTTTATATGATGGTCCAGTTTATTTCTGACACTAGTTGTAATCTAATTTCCATGTTAAGAACATAAGCCATCCATTAAATAGTGAGCTGCATTCACTAAAATAGGAACGGTTAAAAGAAAAAAAGCTAAGTTTGATTTAAATAAATTGTACATAAATAGAGTTAACATGATATTGCAGAAGAAA
Source organism: Thamnophis sirtalis (assembly GCF_051295495.1). Classification (NCBI taxonomy): domain Eukaryota; kingdom Metazoa; phylum Chordata; class Lepidosauria; order Squamata; family Natricidae; genus Thamnophis; species Thamnophis sirtalis. The sequence continues at coordinate 48,860,184 of NW_028261387.1, forward strand.
ATCCTGAGTGACTGTCTCTTGCTGTTCTGACTGGATTAATAATATGTATGATACTGGAGAAGTTATCACTTGCACATTCTTCAAGCATACTTATTTATAATTTATGCACTTGAAATGTATTACTGTATGCAGGAAACTTTAAAATCAGGACAAGAAGGAAGCAACTCTTTTGATTTGTAGATGTACTATCTGTTTGTCTAATGGTATGTTTGTGTTACTCCTAATTTTGCCTTTTGGAATGTTTACCTTCCCATTTTGGTCAAAGACTACACCCCTGTAGCCACATAATTATGGATCGCAGTTCACTGCTCATGAAGCATTTACCTTGTAAATATTACACTTGTAAGATTTTGATCAATTTATTAATTTTCCTTTGATAACTACAGCTACTACAATTGGGGATTGTGGGTTGTGCATAAGTGGATGTTCAATATTTATCAAACCATAAAATCCAGAATACATAGGAGGGAAACCCACAGAAAATAAAATTTCACAGAACCAATATATTCTAGTTTGTTCCACGAGTACCATCTTTCTTTTTCTCTGACTGTCCTTTGAGATAAAGGCAGAAATAGTAGGGGAGGTGATCTGCACTACAATTCTTTGCTAATGCATGGCTCATTCTGCTCACTATTATTTCTACACCATGAGCCTTAGAGGGTGAGATTCGCAAACAGGTGATCCTGTTTTTTAGTTTGTGGTGTAGAATTTAACATCTTATTAACTTCCTGTTAAAAGTAGTTTTTCCTCTTTAAAATAACAGCAGTCTTCATAACAACTAGGGCAGCGGTTCTCAACTTGTGGGTCAGGACCCCTTTGGGGGTCGAACAACGCTTTCACAGAGGTCACCTAAGACCATCGGAAAATCCATATTTTTTAAAAAAATATGGAAAACATAAAATAATTTTATGGCTGGGGGTCACCACAACATGAGGAATTGTATTAAAGGGTTGCGGCATTAGGAAGGTTGAGACCCACTGAATTAGGGGAACAAAATCTAACTCTCCTTTTTCAGACACCTGATCCGGATTTGCCCTGGATGTTATGATAGATATGTTTGTGTCTAGAGGTGTGGTCATGCCTCGTTCCTCCATTACTGCCTGGCATTTATCGCTGTCATTTATGTCGTGGACTTGCCAGATCTCTTCCCTTCTTCCTGCTTCCTCCAGATTCCCATTTTTACAACCATACTTGAGCACAATGTGATGAATATCTGATACAATTTTATCTTCATGTTACATTTGTTAGCTAAGCCCTGTATTAGTGGTTAGATTACAGATAGTCCTTGACCTATGACCACAATTAAGCCCACCATTTCTGTTGCTAAGTAGGACAGTTTTTAAGTGAGTTTCCCCGCCCCCCATTTTATGACCTTCCTTCCACAGTTGTTAACTGAATCACTCCCGTTGTTAGTAACATGGTTGATATGTAAATTTGGCTTCTCCATTAACTTTGCTTGTCAGAAAATTGCAAAAGGTGATCCCTGGACCCCTGGACATTGCAACCACCATAAATACATACCAATTGCTAAGCATCCAAATTTTGATCATGTGTACAATGATTGTAAGTATGAAAAATGCTCGCAAGTCACTTTCAGTGATGTTTTTATCTTTGAACGGTCATTAAATGAATGGTTGTAAGTTTGAGGATTACTTGTATATAGCTTGATAAAACTTATCAGGAGGGCATCAGTATCTGAGCTGCAAAAATCCAGACAAGCAACAGATGGTACAACATTCTTAATTTTGCTTCTGCCATGTGGTTGTTGGTTTTATGAAGTCCAAATATGGTTTTTCTACCAATCACCCCTCCCAGCCCACTCCTATTTTTCTTCAGTCCCCACCACCACTCATTTACCCACCAGCCACGCATAGTGTCTCACAGCAACATACCTCAGGGAGAGGGAAATGTCAAATGCATAAGGATTTGTTAAATATAGCAGCTGTGCTTATAGCAAAGTAATGACTTTCACTTTCCCAGGGTCTTTTGGCCCCACATATAGCCCCCCTCAAGCCCCTAAAAATAACAGATGAAGAGGGAAAGGTAACAGAGGGCAGATTTATGTGGAGCTAGAATTATGCAGAGGTCAAGCTGAAATGTGGAAAAGAAGAATTGAGGTCAGGGTACATGAAAGAGCTTTGATTTCTGCACCTTTTCCACTAGCAAGGACTACAGTGTCGCCAAACTTATATGTGTTAGGGTCTGTTTTTTTTAAAAAAGGTTAACGTGGAAAGTGGGGGGTATATTGGCATACCTGCTAATGTGGGTAATACAATTCAGCATTAAGCTGAAACAGAGCCAGCAGTGAATCAACAATAGCAATTTTATAGAAACGAAGATAATTTCAGACACTCAAATGAGTGAATGACATTTTTGCCCAATAAAAGGAGGACTGAATGCCACTCCTTTTCCCCCAGTATCAGGAAAATGGCCTATATCTATTGGTATAGCTCTGATTATTTCATACCATTTTTAAGAAACTGTAGTTTTCATATAATATTGTTTTTCAAAATGTTATAAATTATTTTTAAACAGGCACAATCTGTGTCACTAAGCCTTCTTAGATTTACTGAGAACTAGGTTGGCGCTTGAGGCTGTTCCACTAGATCTATTATTTAGTACTGAAAACATTTTAAGGTTAAGAAAGTTGTCTATGAAGCATATCTCTTGCTTTTGATACTACACTTACTGCTTGCAAGAAGTTTGATCACTAATTCAAGACTTGCATCTTTCAATTAGCTTTTACTAACTTGCCATCTGCAAAATATTCTGGATACTTTCTATTAGTAATATAGTTGTGGAACAATGGAGAGGATTGCTATAAATACTAAAACTTACATATACTTTATACATACACTTAATTTCTTGAAATAGTACAAGATGCATATAAATGTGTAACCTTTGCACATCACTATTTCTTATAAGAAAACTGCTCCAGAGAACTGAAATCAGGAGCTATAATCATTTATCAAGATTCTCCTGATTTCTATTCAGCTTAAGAGCATTAACTTCAGATAAGGGTGGACTCAGAATATCCATCCTTTTCAGAATCAGTATTGCTTGAATCGCATGGAATGGGGAAGGCAATTTATTTATACTTATGGATTTACTAGCAGGGATTATATTATTTAGCTTGGGTAATGAAAGGTCTACAAGAAAACAAACTCAGAAAATACCAAGGACTCCTCATTATGCAACCAGGTATTCTGAGTTTGGGAATAGATTCTAATATACTGTATGAAATCTAATTAGCACTGGGGCATTTTTTGTTTGAAATTCTGGATATATACTTAGTAAATGTATTTTACACTTGTTATTTATGTTGTAGAATACCTGAGCAATAGTGTTGTGATCTCAGACTTTTGCCTCTGAAAGCCTTTTGTGTCAGCCCATTGTATCATCGCATCCTGGCCTCATTTCCTTCTTTGGACTAGCAACTAGGAGTGCTACTGCCACCATTACCTTTCCATAGGCAGTCACCTAAAGTCTTCTTCCTGCCATCAATATGCGTTGGAGTTAAGTTTCTCATATATTGTCCTTCCATTCTGATGATTAAAAAAATAATAAGTGAGAACAAAAATGACCCAATCTTCTGGCCACATGTTTTAGAGGTTTGTGGTTAAAGGATTTTAGCCATTCCTTTGGAATCAGATCAATCTCACAAGAAATAAACAAAATCATGTGTCATTACAAAAAGGAAGATATTAAATTAACATCTTCTAAATTTTAAATTTTAAAATGCATTCATTCAGAGCTATAGAAAAGGAATTACAAAGTTCTTTTGATCAGGATCAGCAAGTTAACTGAATATCCACAAGAAAATTGCCAAAGAAATGCTCCAGACAGATCACAAGATGGCACTTGTCTCAAACAAATAGCAATTTATTAGACAGAATTTCAAAAGAGATCAGAATAGGACAATAATAAAATAATGCTGTAGTTCAACTGATTAGAGCTTATAACATATAATGTATAAATACTAATAATAATCTCATGCTCAAATTGAAAAATAGTTGAAGGCTGAAATTACAGAGTTTGTTAGCATGAATGGAAAAATAACAACCAAATACACTTGATTCAGCACCGCACAGAATAAAATATGAACTTAAATTTAACAATTTAATTCAAATCCTGGCTAGATCATCTATAAAAATAGAGAAATAGCTATTTTTTCTTTAAAGCAAAAAGAAACCCAAACAAACTGATGCAAGATTTAAAGCTTTCCAACATCTTTTTTTTCATATTGTCATACAGAGGAAGAAATGGTGGATATCTGCTTTTGTATCTGTCATAAAGGACATCTCTCCTTTGGAAATGCATTGAGACATTTGGGCATATGACACATAGTCTGAGACTATGGATTGTCAAGGAGAGCACATTCATAACATTGTGCAATTTATATTTTTGACACACAGATCAATAACATAGTTAAAGATCTTTTCCCTTAAAATAGGTTTCCAGATTTAAAATATTACAAAAAATGGCTGTTTAACTTTCTTCAGTTTGCAAAAGATGGACAGAATTTTATGCTTCCTTAAGTTACAGCAGCAACAGCAGCTAGTCAACATCAGCTACACAAAGTCATGTTTATAGCAAAGAAGCATGCTTATTTTGATCCAAAAGTGTAAGGCAATGGTTTCTGAGAAAATGTTCTGCTTTCTGAGAAGCTGGAGTGTTTATGTAGGTCTACCCTATCTCACTGGCCCTCTCCTTTCCTGAAAGGTGCTGATTGCACAGGAAGAAATAACATTATCATTGCCATCCACTACTCAAGAGTTTTGGCTGGTCTGTAGCATGAGTTGCCACTATTTTAAGGCACCAACTTCTTGTGTTCTTGGTGACACATAGGAAAGAGGATTAAGAATAAGAACAGCAACTATTCTCAGAACACAAACAAATGTGCATTGCCAATATGTTTTTTTAAATAGAAAATACCAACAGGCATTCTGGTGGCTACAACATAATATCTCTAAAGGAAACCAGACTACAGATTAGAAATGGACCATGTATCCTAAGAGAAAGAATCCATATGGAGAAAGTTGCTGTAAGAGAGTGTCATAATTGAGGTTTTTAACTGAAGGTCGAATGAGGAAATCCCACAAGATTCTTCACATTGTTGAAAACTGGTATTGGATAAATGTTTAGTCATAAACACATATTCTGACTCTCATTGTTTTATCTGCTTCCATTTTATAGAATAGATGACAAAAACCATGAAAGAGATGGTTGGTAAATTTATTGCCTTGTTTAAAAAATAAGTATAATCAAAGTTGAGGCACGCATACATACATACATACATACATACATACATACATACATACATACATACATACATATAAAACTACCTCTGACTATTTTTTTATACCTCTTACTGTTTTGACTTACTTACAATGTAAGTAAATGACTGTTCATTAAAACAAAATGTGATGTCTATGTGAAGTTGCTGAATTTAGGGATTAGGACTTTTGGAGTTGGATCTCATCAATATGATGATGACATCTAGACTACATATTCATTTCAGATGATGCAGTGGTAATGCTAGATTAGTGCTTAATATTGATAATGCCCTGTGTGATGAACAAGAAGGGGTAATGCTATATAATAAAAAATATCCTGACAGTCATGCATTTTTTTTGCAGTTTATTTATAGAACAAACGGCAATGTAGAAAAATCAAAACTGTTTCCTTTATAGATATTCTGGTATGTTCATATACTTGTTGTCCATCAACAACTCTAACCTCAAAAGCATTTTGATAAAGTCTACTGAGATGATTGCCTATTGGTAGAAGCTCCTGTGAAATAGGAAGATTACAGTATATCATCTTGTGAATCTTGGAGAGACACTCAAGTTATGGAGTATGGCTGTGCTGAAACTGCAGGGATTGTAGTGGTTTCCAGCTCATACAATAGTTGCTCAATTGTTGCTGGGATCCAAACATCTTTTTTGCAGCAGCCCATCTGTTGTGAGAAATGTCACTTAATTTTCCCCAGCATTTAAACCACACTATGATGTTTCTGGGAAAGTTTTCCTGGAAGAATTGGGTGGTCAAAGTAGTATCTGCAAATACAGAAAAGTTTTCCAGGAGAAGGAGGGGGAACTATTTTAAGATAATGCACATTGAGGAAGTCAGACTACAGAGATCCATCCCTCTGTATATTCTTCGTCACAGCAGTCATGAATTATTTCTTAGCTTACAATATCAGGGTATGCATAATAGCTCCTGAACCAAAATTAAGTAAATGTATCGATTAAAATATCTTTCTAAATAGTAAGAAAACATTTTTGATAGAGCAATTCAGACAAATACCTCTCTAATAAAATAGTGTAGTATCTTCTCCTTACAGTGGCAGGAAACCATGACAGGAAATGAGCTAGACTTACTAGAATTTGTCAAATTATAGAATAGATGAACATTCTTGCATTAAAATGTTGCATTAAAATGTTCAGCCCACTCAACTCAAATCAATACTTATTTATCTAATAAATATAAACTTTCTAACAGCTGAAAGTCTCAATAGTTTATAATACACAAAAAGGATAAAAACAATTTGAGTTAAAACATGTCCAATAAAATCAAACTAAATACAAAATTAAACTTCAATTAACTTCTCCTGGTACAAAAACGATGCTAATGTGAATGCCAATTGAACCTCTCTGGAGAGGGCCTTCAATAAATGTGGTGTCTCCACAGAAAAGGCTATAGAGAGCCATCTAACCCCCTTTGGAAGGGGCACCTGGAGGAGGCCTCATTTGAAGATCTTAAGGTCTGGATAGTAAAATACAGGAGAAAGTGCTCTTTTAGGTAAACATGTTGTATTTGAATAATTCTGGATTTAATGGACACACAGGATTTCCTCTTTCTATTCCCATTCTAAATTTGCCACATTTACTGTTTTATATACCTCAAAATGTAAAACATAATCCTACCATAGCTGAGGGCCTCCCTATTTATTCTAGTGTCAGACACTGTTAATCTGTTCAGAGTTTATACCTAGACATCTCAAATCCCAAAATGTTGCTGCTAGAGGAATAAATAGAACATTTTATTTATTGATGTGCCATTCTTTATTAAAGGTAACTCAAGGGTAACAGGATGATTCCCAATCCTTTAGTAAAATTCCAGTGCATTGTTAAATGTGAAGCTAAAAAGATGCTATTACATGATAAGTAAAAGAACCCAGAGGAAATAAAACCTGGTGCATATAATATAATAAAGCAAGCTTTGATTAGGAATGGGATTTCTCAGCCAAGGCACCAAAGCCAAAAGGCCTTAAGCAAGGATCCCTAACATAGTTATGTTGCATGCCGCCTCTGTTCTATCCCCTGCAGCACAGTTAAATAATCAACTGAGTTAGGACAAGTTACAGACAACTAATTTTAGAATGCTAGATAGGAATATTATTAGCATTGCATTTGGAAAGGTTCCATATTGTTACAAAATACCCAGAGAAAGGTTCTGGTCTATGCTTCTACATCGCACAGTGCGCATGTGCGAGCTGCGGAATGGTCGGTCGCTTCTTGCTCCGATGAGACAGGCAGAAGGAATGCTGAAAAACACCACCGGTTTCAGCTGCGAGTCTTCCAGAAAGGAGCCCTAATGGTAGAGTATGACCCAGGGGACTCGGGCAGGGGATCAGCTGGGGAGTCGCTGTTCTCGGCTGGCTCCCAGCCTATGCGGTTCCTTCGCTGGTTTCTTCGACCAAGCAGCGAAGATGGCAGCTTCATGCTGGCGACGCCGCTCCCAGCAGTGTTAATGATGCCGGCACCTTGCAACTCTATTTCGGATGGAGCGGAGGCTGTGGGAGGGGAAAGGGGGTCTACGGGTGTGGGGGTGGGCCAGAGCATCACAGTCACTATGGGGAGAGGCAGGTACGATGGGAACTTCAGGGCTAGCCATTACCGGGGAAGGAGGGTTCGCTACGTCACAGAGATCCCTCCTTCCGGCCCTGCTAGTTCCACTCCAGGGCCAGATGGCGAGAACTGTCAGGGCCCTGGTCTCAGGCTGCTGTTGCTAAATGCCAGGTCTGTGGTTCACAAAGCTCCCCTCATCTGGGACTTAATTTAGACGAGGGGGCAGACCTGGCATGTATTACTGAAACCTGGCTGGGCCCGGAGGGAGGAGTCCCCCTCACTGAAATGTGCTCAGAAGGTTTTCAGGTGCTTCATCAGCCACAACCCCAGAGAAGGAGTGGGGGAGTGGCTGTCATCATCCGAAGGTCTTTAGTTCCTCGTAGGATCCCTGCTGCAGAGCTTGTCTGGTGTGAGTCCCTGTTGATGAAGTTGGACCTTGGAGGTCAAGTGGGTTTGTTGCTAACGTACCTACCTCCCAACAGTGTTGCAACAGCCCTCCCCTCGCTCCTCGGGTCAGTAGCCGAGTTGGTGGTAGAGTTCCCCAGGCTTATGGTGCTGGGGGATTTCAACCTGCCTACACTCGGTGAACGCTCTGACGGGGCGCAGGAGTTCATGGCTTCCATGACAGCCATGGACTTGACCCAAGTAATTTGGGGTTCGACTCATTCAGCGGGTCACACACTTGATCTCGTATTCCTCTCGGAGCAGTGGAGATGTGATCTAGAGTTGAAGGGCATTAAGACCTTGCCCTTGTCATGGTCTGATCATTTCCTACTGAGGCTTGACTTTCGGAAACCAGTCCCCCACTGTAGGGAGGTGGAACCGATTAGGTGGTTCCGCCCCAGGAGCCTGATTGACCCTATGGGATTTCAAACGGCACTTGGAGAAATACCTGACACTCTCGTCCACAATCCGGTGGAGTCCTTAGTCGCTGCTTGGAATACAGCGGTGGCGGGGGCTCTAAACCGGATTGCGCCTTTGCGACCTCTCCAAGGCAGCGGATCCAGGAGGGCCCCTTGGTTCACCGAGGAACTCCGGGAGATGAAGTGCCAAAAGAGACGCCTAGAGCGCCGCTGGAGGGCCAGTAAATCTGAGTCAGACCGAGCACTGATGAGAACCTTTATCAGAGCCTATCTCGTGGCAATACGGGCAGCGAAATGTGCGCATTTTGCCGCCCTTATTGCATCCGCTGAATCGCACCCAGCCGCCTTGTTTAGAATAACCTGCTCCCTCTTGAAAGGGAGGGATGCGGATGACCCTTTACAAGGTAGAGCTGAGGAATTTGTTCAATATTTAACAGATAAAGTCGCTCGGATTCGGACAGAGCTGGACTCCAATTGCATGGTAACAGCCGAGGTATCGGGGGAAGGTCTTGAGCATATTTCATGGATCGAGTTTCAACTTGTTTCTCCTGAGGAAGTGGACAAGGCCATGGGAGCGGTGAGTGCCTCCATTTGTATACTGGACCCGTGCCCCTCCTGGCTGGTCTCGACCAGCAGGGAGGTGACACGCAGCTGGATCCAGATGATAGTTAACACCTCTCTTTGGGAGGGAATTTTCCCGCTCCTCCTAAAGGATGCAGTGGTGAGACCCCTCCTGAAGAAACCTTCTCTGGACCCAGCCATTTTGAGCAACTATCGTCCAGTCTCCAACCTGCCCTTTGTAGGGAAGGTTGTTGAGAAAGTGGTGGCCTCTCAACTCCGACGGTCCTTGGATGAAACCGATTATCTGAATTCCTTTCAGTCGGGTTTCAGGCCTGGTTACAGCACAAAACTGCTTTGGTCACGCTGATCAATGATCTCTGGCGAGCCAGGGAGAGGGGCCACCCCTCTATCCTTGTGCTCCTTGACCTCTCAGCGGCCTTCAATACCATCGACCATGGTATCCTTCTGCAACGGTTGCGGGAGGTGGGAGTGGGAGGCACCGTCCTTCGGTGGTTCTCCTCCTACCTCTCAGACAGGTCACAGTCGGTGTTGGTCGGAGGGCAGAGGTCGACCCCAAGGCCCCTCAATTATGGGGTGCCGCAGGGTTCGGTCCTGTCCCCCCTCCTATTTAACATCTACATGAAGCCGCTGAGTGAGATCATATGCCGGCACGGGATTAAATACCATCAGTATGCGGACAATACGCAGTTGTATCTGTCTGCCCCGTGCCAACTCAGTGAAGCGGTAGAAGTGATGTGCCAGTGCCTGGAGGCTGTCAGGGTCTGGATGGGTATGAAAAAGCTTGCACTCAATCCCGACAAGACCGAGTGGCTATTGATGTTCCCTCCCAAAGATTGGCCAAGTACTCCATCTCGCAGGCTGGGGGTTGAAATTATACGCCCCTCAGAGTGGGTTTGCAATTTGGGAGTCCTCCTGGATCCGCAGCTGACTTTAGAACACCATTTGTCAGCTGTGACCAGGGGGAATCTTTGCCCAGGTTCGCCTGGTGCACCAATTGCGACCCTACCTGGATCGGGAGGCCCTTCAGATAGTCACTCACGCCCTCGTGACCTCAAGACTGGATTACTGTCTACATGGGGCTGCCCTTGAAGAGTGTCCAAAGACTCCAGTTAGTCCAGAATGCAGCCGCGCGAGCGATCGTGGGTGCACCCAGGTACACCCACGTTACACCTATCCTCCGCGAGCTGCACTGGCTACCTATTGGTCTCCGGACTCGCTTCAAGGTGCTAGTCGTTACTTATAAAGCCCTACATGGCATCGGACCTGGGTACCTGAGAGACCGCCTCCTGCCAATTACCTCCCATAGACCGATCAGATCGCACAGACTAGGCCTTCTCTGGATTCCATCTGCCAGCCAATGTTGGCTGGCAACCCCCCGGGGGAGAGCTTTCTCTGTTGCAGCTCCAGCCCTCTGGAACGAGCTCCACATGGAGATCCGGACCCTTACTACTCTCCCGGCCTTCCGCAAAGCCACTAAGTCCTGGCTGCTCCGGCAGGCCGGGGGGCTGTTGAAGTATCCAGCCCCACGGTAACTATGAATGTTGTGTATTTTAAATTGTTTTGTCTATTTATCCCCTTCCCCTGTTTATTGTTAGCCGCCCGGAGTCCTTCGGGAGTGGGCGGCATACAAGACCAATAAACTAAACTAAATTAAACTAAACTAAACTAAAATAATAAATATGTCTAATCCTTAGGTTTATTTGACTTTGATTCTCAAACATTTATATATTGGCCTCCAGTCAGGGGTGGGTTCCTGCCAGTTCTAACCTCTTCTATAGAAGAGGTTCCACAAATCTACAGTGCCATTTAGAACCGGTTCCAGCTCCTTCCCCCCGCCCGTCTACACATCATCAAGATGAAGAGTGAGAGGTGGAATTCTGGGAGTTGAAGTCCACAAGTCTTAAAGCTGCCAAGTTTGAACACCCCTGGGGTTTTTTTTTCTAAAGGGTTAGGGGTGCAAGTGTATTATAACTTGACAGCTTTAAGACTTGAGTGCTTCAAATGCAGCCATGTTTCTGAGCCAACATTTTGGTTGCTAAGCAAAAGCATTGTTAAGTGAGTTTCACCACATTTTACAAGTTAGCCATGGCCACCCAGTCACATGACTGCCAAGCCATTCCCACTCAGTCACATGGCTGGTAAGCCACTCCCACAAAGCAGGCCACAACTACAGAAGAGGTTCTAAAAAATTTTGAAACCCACCACTAATTTAGCCCCAAACATAAATGTGAAAGTTCCATATCTGAGGTAGGATCACCCTTTCTTTCTTTTTTCTACAAGGTAAACTATCAAGTAGTGAATAAGAGGACATTCTAACCAGTGGCAGGATTCAAATACAAGTCTCTGCATATATTAATGTTAGTATTAAAACAATTTGCAATTGAAATGATCCAGTAAAGTTGAAGGCAATTGATTTGTATAAGTTTACATTATATAAATAATCTCTCCCACTCTTCTAGGGATATTCTTACTCTGTTTCTAAAAACTTTTGTTTTTCTGCTGCTATTTCTGTCTCCATGATACTTTGTTTTTCCACATCTCTCAGATCTTACAACACCCATTCTTCCTGCTATTGATTCTTCCTGCCTTGCTACTGATTCTAAAGAACTAAAGTGAGCTGGGAGTTTAAAGCTGCATCTTGAGTTAATCAGCACATGATTTTCAACTTGCTGAGGTCAAGATTCTAATTTCATGTGGATTATAGTGGCAACAAAATCTATATAATCGATCTGTAGTCTGGTTTGTCTTATAGGTTCCTGCAGCACATCCTTATGCTATCTGATTAAACAGCTGGTCCTATTTAACTCAGCAGCAGGACATCAGTTCTGATAACTGAAACACAACCCCTCAAAGCTATTGATAAGCCTCTTTGTTATATTGTGCTGAATAAGGAACATGTCACTTTTAAATACTGTATTTTCCCAGAAGTATGGCTTTGTAGACTCCTTGTCTCAATTTTATATAGCATGCTGTGTGCTGATTTGTTTGCAGTTTCTACTAAAACTATGTACCCCAATCTTCCATCTTGAAAAATACAATATCATTTTAAAAAGCTTAGTTTAAATAGCAAAACGAGGAGGAAAACAGTAAGATAAAATAGGCTATTAAACAATTAGGCTATAATAAATATAAATATAATTTATAAATATAAAATAGGCTATTGAAAAAGGCAGAAGAATGACTACATCATAAATCAGACAGGATGGAAAGAGGGAGGCTTTCACTATTTTGCAAAAAGCCAACATTTGGGGAAGAACACATCTTAGAACAAAACTTTCCCTATGAAATGTAGTATGTGCGCAAGTCTGAAGAAACATTTTAGATTTTTTTTCAGTGTAACAGATCATCACAGGTGAACTGCGCATGTTGTATCAGATTGCTCATAAGTGATGGCATTTTTTTTTTATACAGCTGGGAGGGTTAAATAGGAAATTTGTTTTTTATAAAGAAATTAGAAATTGAGTACTAATCCTTCAACAAGGTAAGGGCGCTTGAGAAAAATGGAATTGGATCTGATGTCATCATTCAGTATATTTCACAATTTAATAGTGTATCACTGTATTGATGAACCACTGCAGATCAACGGAGACTTACATGGAAATTGGTATATACTGGTAAATCTATAATGATATTAATAGGTAAGAAAGTACCACCATAACATACTTATATGTATAAGACTATGCTGTGTAAGACTATGTATTAGCTTTTTGCAGAGACATATTGCTTTGTGGACCATTCTGACACAGGAGTTTATTATCTGACATCATATATTTTGGATTTACCACCTGAATGAAAATTATAGCTTGCAGCCTGTTGAAGAGTTATGGAGACATCATATATTTGCTCTCTTTTATATCATTAGGGTTTACACATTTAGGTCTACTTACATATTGCACAAGTTTATCTATCCTTAAGTTATTTTCAGAATTCTTTGTGCAATAAAAAGCAATATTAAACTATGAAATAATACTAGGAGAAAACAATCTAATCTCCCCACTAAAGTTTGCAGTCTAAAAAGCAAGACATGGACAGGATCAGCCCACAATATTTCACTACCTGAAACAGTAAATGATAATTTCCTTTCACCCAAGAAATGTAGTTAATTATGTTGTTTTTGTATGCAGGAAAGAGAATTACATAAACTTTTTCTTGGGAATAAAAGTATCATAGAACCCAACAATAATTAAAAAGGAGGTTTATTCTGCCATTTATCTCCTTCATACTATACCTACTATAGCACTTTGATTGGATTACCTTTCTATATCAATCTGTCCCAGCCTGATATCCTCCAGAAATGAATAAATAGGAAATTGGAATCTCAAGACATCTGGTGATTCAGTCATATGGTTGTACATGATACATGGCTAACTTCACTTCTAATTATCCTTTTTAAAAAAAACATAGATGCTATCATATAGTGGTAGTTATAGCAATTAAGCCAAATGTATCAGATTTATTATAGCATCAAATGCAAATTCCAGCTGATTCTACAATAACCATTTCTACCTTATTCAATAAAATATTAATTTATTAAATATTAAAATGAAAATCGCTCAGATTCGGACAGGCTTAGCCTCTGACTGGGTAGATTCAGGCAAGTTGACGGGGATGAATCTTGTGGAGACTATCTGGGATGAGTTTGACCCTGTGACCCCCAAGGGCATGGACGGGATTATGGGGAGACTCAGTGCTGCCACTTGTGTGCTGGACCCGTGTCTCTCTTGGTTAGTTTCGGCTTCCCGGGAGGTGACACAAGGCTGGCTCCAGGCGATTACCAATGCTTCATTGAGAGAGGGGTTCTTTCCCACCGCCTTGAAGGAGGCGGTGGTGAGGCCCCTCCTTAAGAAGCCTTCCCTGGACCCAGTTTCTTTAGCCAACTATCGCCCGGTCTCCAACCTCCAAAGGTTGTCGAGGGTGTGGTAGCATGTCAGCTTCCCCAGAACCTGGATGAAGCTGCCTACCTGGATCCGTTTCAGTCAGGATTCAGGCCTGAGTACAGCACGGAGACGGCATTGGTTGTGTTGGTTGATGATCTTTGGCTGGCCCGGGACAGGGGTTGCTCCTCTGTCCTGGTCCTATTAGATCTCTCGGCAGCTTTCCATACCATCGACCATGGTATCCTACTGCGATGACTCGGGGGGTTGGGAGTGGGGGGCACTGTTTTGCAGTGGTTCTCCTACCTGTCGGATCGGTCGCAGTTCATGTTGACTGGAGGACAGGGATCGACCCCAAGGCGTGTCACTTGTGGGGTGCCCCAGGGGTCGGTTCTCTTACCCCTCCTATTCAACATATATATGAAACCGCTGGGCGAGATCATCCGTGGTTTTGGGGTATGGTATCATCAATATGCTGATGATACCCAACTTTTCATCTCTACGCCAAACCACTCAAATGATGCCCTCGACGTGATGTCCTGATGCCTGGAGGCTGTGCAGATCTGGATGGGGAGGAACAGGCTCAAGCTCAATCCTTCCAAGACTGAGTGGCTGTGGTTTCCGTCATCCTGATTTGTGCATCTTGTTCCATCTTTGATGATAGGGGGAGAAACTTTACCCCCCTCAAAGAGGGCCTGCAATCTGGGAGTCCTCCTGAATACGCGGCTTAGTTTAGAAGAACACCTGACGGCTGTGACCAGGGGGGCCTTTTACCAGGTTCGCCTGATATGGTCAGTCACATCCCTTTCTGGATCGGGATGCCGTGTGCACAATCACTCATGCCCTCGTCCTTTCTCGCCTGGACTACTGAAACACTCTCTACTTGGGGCTGCCCTTGAAGAGCACCCGGAGGCTTCAGCTGGTCCAGAATGTGGTCACGTGGGTTATCATGGGGTACCTAGGTGCTCCCATGTTACACCCCTTTTAGGCGGCCTGTACTGGTTGCTGATTGTCTTCCGGGTGCGATTCAAGGTACTAATTATGACCTTTAAATGGCTTAGGCCCAGGGTATCTGCGAGACCACCTACTGCCACCAGTAGCCTCCCACCGTCCAGTGCGATCTCACAGAGTTGGCCTCCTCAGGATGCCGTCAGCCCGTGTAGGCTAGCGACCCCCAGGGGGACAGCCATCTCTGTGGGAGCGCCTTCCCTCTGGAATGAGCTGCCCCCGGAGCTTCGCATAATCCCCGACCTCTGGTCCTTCCGACGTGCCCTAAAAAGTGGGCTTTTCCAGCAAACTGGCCTGGCCTGAATAGAATAAAATATAGGATTAATTTGGTTGTTAATTTTAATTTAATTTTTAAATTTTTATTGTAAATATCAATTGGGGTTTTTTTGGATAATTTATTTAATGTCCCTTTTAATTTTTGTAATATGTGTTTTCTTTTATGTTGTACGCCGCCCTGAGCCCTTGGGAGAAGGACGACATATAAATCCAATAAACCTCAAACTTCAACCTCAAAATTAGATGTTTTAATACAGTACAAGTCTTATGGAGAAAATATATACTGCCTTTGTTATACCCTGGGTAATCATAGATAAAACTATTTCCATATCTAAATGGTACCTCTAGAAACTCTAATTTGCACTTTCCACATTTAATAAGAGCTAGCATATTTGATAGATCTGATTTGAAGTCAGATTTTAAAAATTGGTCATAAGACAAAGTAAATTCAGAGTTTCCACTTGAGTCAACAAATTACCAGATTCAAAGTAATTATATTTTGTACACATTATGTGAAGACTTAATTCTCTTGAGGCTGAGAAAAAAAGAGAAAGTACTCTTGAGTTAAGACTATTTGTTTAATGTTGGTTTGAAGTTGCAGTAGTACTGAAAAAAACTTACAACCTATACTCAAAGTTATGACTGTGATACCATCAGTCATGTGATTGACAATTCAGGCACTCAGGAATTGGCTCATGTTCATAATCCTTGCAGAGTCCTGCAGTCATGTGGTTAAAATTGTAGCCTTCCAAGCTGGGGGAACAAACAAAGACAATCAGGAAGTGAGCAGGGAAAGTTGCAAATTGAGATCATGTGACATCTCAGTTAAGAACTATGCCTATTCACAACAAATTTTCTAACCCAATTGTGATTGTAAGTTAAGGATTACCTGTACAATCAGCAGCAAGGTGGACAGACACAATTATAGTGATGATGGATGAACCATTGGAAGACCAAAGGACCAGTTTGAGGACAAATCCTGGAGAAAATCTATTTATGCAGTTGACACCAATTTCATGCCAGATCATTATCATTGCCACCAGAACTGGAGTGTAACAATCCAGGGGACCAGTAGATGGCAGCAAAGAGGCACCGAAAACTCTGTTCCTCTAAAAGTGTTCCAGATTTTGTAGTCTAAATTTAGTAGTCCTACTTTAACATCTGAAATCATGGTTAGCAAGCTATAATGCATGTGTGTGTATATTACACAGCACAAAGACACAACTGGATTTTTAAAAGCATGGTAAATCATACTTTATTGCTTGTTATAGATGTTATATGATACACAATCAGGGCATTGTCTATACTCAAAACTTATGTTTGTGTATTTCTAATTATTTCGCCAGATTCTGCCCTGTCCCATTCAAACAAAGGGAGATTCTACAGAGAGTTCTCAACGTAAGAACACAACTGAGCCCAAAATTTGTTGCTAAGCAAGATGGTTGTTAAGCAAATTGTCCCTATTTTATGACCTTTCTTACCACAATTGTTAAGTGAATCATTGCAATTAAGTTAGTAACAAGTGAATCTGGCTTTCCCATTGACTTTGCTTGCCAGAAAGTTTCAAAAGGTGATCACATGACCATAGGACACTATGCAATTATCATAAATACGAGTCAGTGGCCAACTTGCCAAGTGTCTAACTTTTGATCAGATAATCATGGAGTTGCTGCCATGGTCTTAAGTGTGAAAAATGATCATGTCACTTTTTTTCAGTGGCATAACTTTGAACTGTCTCTAAACAAACTGTATAAATATACTCCCCCCCCCCCCTTAGAGACGAAAAGTTCCCCTCAAAAATTTTATCCGCAACCTGGGGACAAAATTGTAACCTTGCCTCAAGTGAGCAATTACCAGGTAGAAAAACTAAATCAAAACAGAGTAAGTCATCACCCCTAAAAAATAGGGGAGAGGAGGGAAACCTATATGTTTGCCATTTGTGCTTGCCAATAACAAGAAGGCAGGAGCAGCAGCCTGTCAACTGAAAGAAGAGTAACAGAATGAATACCAAAATATGCAGGCTGTGATATCTGCTGAAATGTAATTTCGCCGGATTTTTCTGACATTTCCGCATTTTCTTAACGCTCCTCTTAGCAGCCCAGTCCGAGCTATGCTAGGCGAGGGGCGTCTTGAGCATTCTGCTCATGCTCAGAGACCCTCTCAAGCCTTCACTAAGCCCAGCGCGTGAAAAGACCCGAGAATTTTACTTCCTATTTAAACTTCCCCAGAGCGCGTTTGATTTATGATTTATTTTGACAACGGAGACCTGCTCTTCAACAGACAGCCAGGGAATAGAAATCCGGGGAAATGATAGGAAAAAATCGTCAGTGGCTCATTCGAGACGAGGTTGGTACAACGCTGTAAAAACCTTCGGTGATTTAGAGAGGGGTTTCCCTTCCCCACCTCGTTTCTTTCTTTCCCCCATCCCCCTCCGCCAACAGTGGGAGAGAGAAAGCCCTTTGATCTGCAGTTGCTTTGCTCCTGCGAGTGCGTCTCTTTGCCTTCAGACCAAGCACCGAAAAGTTTTTTTTTTAAGTGTTACAGGTCACGGTATCTGCAAGCTGCTTTCTCTCGCTTCTCTCTCTCTCTCCCCCCTCTCTTTCTCCCCCCTTCCTTCTTAATACTCTTTCCGAACACAATCCCCTTTCTCATGCCCCTCCCCTTTCCTCCTCGCCCGGCAAAGGGGCTGTTGGGTCTGGAACTCGCTCGGAGTTTTGCATTGATCCATTGATTGCACATGGTCTCTTGCCTGACCTCCTTGCTCCCAGGGAAGCGGTCTCCATGGCTACTGGCCCTACTCCCCCAGTGGCAGACTGTAAATTCCTGCAGGCAGAGCTGAACAGAGCCCGGACGGGTGGGAGGGAGTGAAGAAGGGAGCAGGCGAAGCAAAGGCAAATAGAAAAGAAAGAGAGAGAAGAAGAAAAAGGGCGTTGCTTGGATGGACCTTCACAGGTCTTCAGCATTGGACCACGGCCCTTAAAAAGGAGAGAGAGAAAATCTGCCGCTCTAAACAAAAACTACAACGGGTTACGTTCCTTCTTGAATAAAAGAGGCAGCTGAAAGGAAGGCGATCAGGTCCGCTCAAAAGATCCCGCGGGTTTTCCTCCCTCCCTTCCTGTGCTAGTAGCATCAGAGGAAACGGGACGAAACCTCGAGCAATTTGGCCATCCTTTCTCCAGTAGCCGCTTTCATACACCAACGGGGAAAAACCCGTTTCCTTTGTTTTGTGGGATTTTTTTTTTGTCTGTTGAAATCTGTGTTGCGCCTTCAAAGCATCAGAGAAAACTTCCCGGTTCTTGGCACCAACCTTCTGCCCAAACGATCGGCTGGAATGGGGGCCCTGGAGATCCTTGGATTGTGCCTGATTCTCTCCTTTGGCAACACAGTGGCTAAAGCTAGTCAAGGTAAGGCGAATCTCAACCCTGCGCCCGACCCCCTTCCTATCTGGAGACGGACACTCGTATTTCTCTTATGTATGCGCCAGCGAGAGCGCACATAGGCGCGGAACTATTCCTCTACTTTTTAAATGTTGGATTTTGTCCCTGAGATTAGTAAACCTGGTGCCCGGCAAAAAATATGTATCTTTTAACTGTTGAATGCAAACCTTTCGGTTTCATCTTTCAAAGACTTGTTGTTTTTAAAGAAATCTATTCTTCGAATTGCTTTTAAACATAAAGAGGGAAAATGAATAGTTATTTAATGTGTGTGTGTGTGTGTGTGTGTGTGTGTGTGTGTGTGTGTGTGTGTGTGTATTTTCCTTCCCAGCTAGAAATCAGAGTGTTGTTATTGCAAATGTTCGGATCCCTACTTTTTTTACAAAGTTGATAGTACTTTTAGAAACAATTACTTTTAAGATTAAGATGGGGCATAAAACTTGAGGGAATGTTTTTGTGAGGTAAGAGTTCACATGTAATGCAACTTCAGATGTTAGAGGCAAAGATTCTTGGCAAAAGTATGTATTTTAACTTAATTTATCTTGAAACAGCATGGCTGGTTTTTATTTAAAATCAGACATGCAAATCCAAACAATTTGTTTAGATACTTACACTTCCTAAAACAGTAACATGTCATATCTTAATGATACAAAGTGGACAGTGTAGGATACAAAATGTGTTAAAGGAAAATCTTTTAGCTTTATAGTTTGTACTGTTTTTTTATAAAGTGGTGAGAGTTTTAAGATTATTTGCTACTTCTTTAGCAGTAGCCTTTTAAACACTTTAGAATCTTTTTTTTACAATAGAAATGTGCAAAGGGTGTTTTGGTTTTATTTCTTTTTCTTTGCAAGCCCACTAAAAAGGACCTAGCTTCTTGTAAAGTTTTATGATTTTAGTTTAGAAAGAAATGCTTAGATTTTGATTCCAATTAGCTTCAGTGTGTACATTGCTTTCATATTCTTATCATAATATTTATTTATTAAAGCTCTTTGGTTTCAAATTCCATTAAAGCTGTGGCCAGATTTATGTAAAAACAGCATGCAAAATTCCATCCTGTAGAAACTTGACGGATACCTTTGGGAGAGGGGAAGGAACTTGGGGTGGATTTGGGCAACAGTCTTGCAGGTAAAAACATCTTCTTTGTTATATCAGTTTTCAGTAGAGGGCAAGAATGACATTACTGTGAAATTTTGCAGATCCATTTTAGCTGGAACACTGATTTTTTTTAAATACTTCACTCTCATTTTAAAAACATTCCCAACAGTCTCTTTTAATGAAAAATACTTCCTACTGTTTATTCCAGTTCATTATGCTTGGAACAGTCATTTATCATACAGTACATGCAAATTAATATTATTTAGAATACTGATCATATTAACCTTTTGGGGAGGAAGTTTGGGACAATGATGGGGAGACTGAAGATGGTGATAGTTGAAAATCAAAAAGTTTAAACTTAAGTCCTCATTTCCTAGGTGGTGATGGATGTCATGTAAAGAGTGAGCAAATTATCCTGACATCTTGTAAGTTTGACAAACATGATTAATCTTGAAATATACATTGATGAATAAAAAAAGTAAAATGCATATTTAAAATCTAGCCTCTATCATTATCTGAATAACCAAGGTCTTCTAAGAAACAGTGGAATAGATGTTTAAAAGCTATAACTAGAATAGGGGTATTCTACCATTTGAAATTACCATTTTTCCTTACTATATGCTTCTGGTATTCTCCATAAATGTTGGGACCACATTTCCTTAGTTACAGCAAGCATGTCCAAATGGCTCTATAATTTTGAGAAGTAGAGAAAGACTGGTTATGTAAGGATTTGATAGTCTGCATCCATGCAAAATAAGTTGCAGAATACTAACCAAGAATCTTTTAACAAGTGCAGGGGGGGAAATCCTTTCCCAAATTTGCCAAGGCAGCAATAAGTTATTCAAAAAAACCTATATACTGACCAACTAATAAACCATGATAATAAAACATGTGTTATGACATCCCCCAAAATTCCAGCCTTTCATACATATGTTCCAATAATCTGAGTGGTGCTTCTGAGCAGCAGCTATATATGTAAAGCTGAAATCCATCTGATACTGAGGTGTTCCCTTCTTTTTGCTGTATTCTGTTCTTCCATTTCAACAAAATCTTTTTGTAAACCCATGCTTGTTACAGGAGATCTAACAAATAAGTAGTAGAATATGAAAATGGTAATAAATAAAAATGTAGCTTTCTACTTGGTCTAGATAACTACAATGAGTCTTGTTTTTTTGAAGAGTGAGCAGGTATCATTGATGCTACCTTATAACAGCAGGCTTGGTATTTTTCAACTACATCTACTGTATGCAATGTTTAAGGATCAGCAGCTGAAAACTATGGGGCCAAATCTGATCTTGCACTTATTTTTCATGATGCCTATTCAGAACCAGAGCAACTTTACAGGAGGAGCAACGTGTACAACCATTTTGTCTAATTTAAAGGATTGTGATAGAGAAATTCTTTATATCCTATTTTCATATTTGTTTTACAGGAATATTACTGAGTGATTATGCATTTAAATTGCAACAATTGCCCAGTCTGTCATCCAATAGCATCAGAACTAAAATCATTATTATTGATGTTTTGAGCCTTAATAAATGTTACCTGCATTTATGTGGTTTTCTACTTAGATTATTAAACTACTCTTTGCTCCTATTCATACTTCCCCTCCCTTCTTTTCAATCATGCCAGATTCTCAGAGACTGCCTGCAGTTTTCTTGGCAAGGTTTTTCAGAAGTGGTTTGCCATTGACCGTTTCTTAGGGTAGAAAAAAAGTGACTGGTTACCAGTTGGCTTTGTGCCTAAGGCAGGACTAGATCACCCGATTTCTAGCCTGTTGCTTTAACCACTACATAAAACTGCTTCTCATTCATACTTCCATTATTTATGCATTGGAAGCTTAATCTGTAAGACAGCAACAGATTCATCCACCTGGCCTGTTTCAAGAGAAAGCAGGAAGAAAATGAAGGATTTGGCCTTAGGGATGTGGCAGACATAATAATACAAATCCATATGAAATCTGGTTTTCATAAATACTCAACAGGAGATGCTAACAAAGTGGTAAACTGCCAGGACACTATGTTTTCATACAAAGAAACTGCTCTGAATGTGGACTAGTTTGGACATTCACAAATATGGAAAATAAGAAAGTCAGACTAAAGTTAAAGACATAGCCCAGTCATAATCTTGAGTTATGCTTTCCCATACTTTATATGTGAACTTGGTCATTCAGTTAAGCTGCAGTTCTCAAATAAAACCTGATGAATTGTTTGCATTGGAGTTTCTGCAGAATAAATTGCATGAGGAATTTGGAACTGACATCTCTGGAGCCAAAGCCTCATCTGAAAATGAATGCAACAACACACATACACACACACACAAACACACACACAGGGAGAGAAGGAGAGGGAGAGAGGTGGGGAGAGAGGAGCTAAGATGCTTTGGAAAATGTATTGTTTTGAGATTTTCTGCCATTGAAGACTTAACAGAGGTTTTGGTGTTGCGGTTCCATCTTCTACAATCTGAAAATAAATTTTCTTTAACCTCCTGGGCAATATTATTTTTCTAACACACTCTGCTTATACGATTTATTACTACCTATAAGCTTCCAATTTGGTCATTATCCATTGTTTAGAAATAAACTAATTCAGTTGACATTTGGGGAAAAAATCAAGTGTTGATGCATATTAATTCATCCTTTAATGCCCAATTAAATGCTTTTGGAAACAACTTGGAAAACTATGCCTACTTACTTGGTTTAGTTCATAAAAGCAAGATGGATCCCAAGAGAAAAACAAAGCAGTGGCTATCCCTATTTCAGACCTAGCCTGTCCTTTGTTCTGGATGTTACCCAAAGCAGTTTTTCTGTGCAATTTAAAGATGCTGCCGTAGATAAAAATTGTACTATAGCAATAAGGGGGCAAGTGGGGGAGGTGAATTGTTAATTACATAGAATTATGGAGGAATTATACATATCTGTTTACTAGGTAATGTATTTCTATAGTTGTGTTCCACTCCTGGCAACTTTGTGCACGCACCTATGTAGAATTTTATGGCAATACTATGGTAGCAGCTTACCATTTGACAAAGTGACTAAATTAATGGGCCAGCAAAATTCTGTGGACATATGTTTGGATTTTAGTGAGGCATTTGACAAAGTAGACCACAGCCTACTTCTTGGCAAGTTAGAAAAATGTGGGATGACAACATCACCAACAGATGGATTTGTAACTGTCTGACAAATCACACTCAATGTGTAGTCCTTAATGGAACTACATCTACATGGAGGGAAGTAAGCAGGGGGAAACACCCAAGGTTCTGTCTTTGGCACAGTATTCTTCAATATCTTCATAAATGATTTAGAAGAAAAAGAATGGGAACTCAGCAAATTTGCAGATGACACTAAGTTGGCAGGAATAGCCCACACCCCAGAAGGTAGGCTCAACTTCCAGAAGGATCTCAACAGATTTGAAAACTGGGCCCTATCTAACAAAATGAAATTAATGGTGGGAAAAGTAAGGTTTTACGCTTAGATAAGACAAATCAAATGTATAGGTATAGAATAGGTGGAACCTGGCTCAATAGCAGTAACTATGAGAGGGATCTTGGAGTCCTAGTGGACAATCACTTTAATATGAGCCAGCAGTGTGTTGCACCTATCAAAAGAGCCAATAAAATTCTAAGATAGAATTAAGATCATGTGAAATGTTAATTGCTGCTTTATAATGCCTTGATTAGATGACACTTGGAATATGGCATCCAATTTTGGTTACCACAATATAAAAAAGATTCTGGAAAAAGTGTAGAGAAGAGCAACAAAAATGATTAGGCAGCTGGAGGCTAAAACATATGAAGAACAGATGCAGGAATTGGGTATGTGTAGTCTAGTGAAATGAAGGACTAGGGGGCCACATGATAACAGTGTTCCAATATTTGAGGGGCTACCATAAAGAAGAATCAATCTATTGAGCAAGTCAAAACAGAAAGCAATGGATGGAAACTAATCAAGGAGAGAAGCAACCTAGAAATAAAGGGAAATTTTCTGATAACAAGAACAATTAACCAATGGAAAGGTTTGCCTTCATACTTTATGGGAAATCTCTCACTGGAGACTTTTAAGAAGAGATTTGACAACCATTTGTCTGAAATGGTGTAGGGTCTTCTGCTTGTGCAAGGGTCTGGACTAGAAGACCTCCAAGTTTCTTTCCAATTTTGTTATTCTATTCTGTTCTGTTCATTCTGCCAGGATTTATTTTTTTAACTTCGCAGTCCGGCATACAGTTCTGAGATTTTTCTGGTGATCCCCCATCAATGTATGTCTTGCTTAATTTTTTGAGATCAGCTAAGGATAACAAGGTGCTGGACTACCGACTGTCTAACTACTGTACTTCCTTGTTCATAAATTTGCTATTTGTAAGAATACACAGTGATAAGTTTGAAAATAGTTTGATTCACTAGTGTTCCTTTATTGTTTACATAAACTCTCTTCTAGATTGCCCTGATAAAAGATATTGTTATGCTTATACCTTTTGCTAAACTTAGTATGATTTGGTTATTTGGATCAACTTAGCATGTTGATGAACTAAATGGTGTGCCTTGTTATTCATAGTTTATGGCTTGTGAATCAAAAGCTGTGCCTTATTTGGTAAACTATGAAGCAAAACATAGCTTAATAGAAGGTGATCTGCATGACACACTAAATTATCTGCCGTTATTAAGAGGAATTTCCATTTATTTCCCTTCCACCCTATATGCCTTTTTATGGTCTTTTTAAAAGCAAACCTATCCAACATGGATCAGCTTCAATTTCCAATTAATACATATTGGAATTTAGTCTCAAATATTTAATAATGCATTGAGACTAAATTCCATTTCCATTGGGTTTATACTTTAACATTAAGGAAC
This sequence comes from Thamnophis sirtalis, assembly GCF_051295495.1. Classification (NCBI taxonomy): domain Eukaryota; kingdom Metazoa; phylum Chordata; class Lepidosauria; order Squamata; family Natricidae; genus Thamnophis; species Thamnophis sirtalis. The sequence goes on from NW_028261387.1 coordinate 48,885,014, forward strand.
AAAATGTTCAGCTGATACTTCTTATTCTGGTCTGGTTCACTCCAGTACATTGGTTGACAGTCTCCAGAATTTGTTGCTAACCAGTTTCATATTCTGGGACTAACCTCAAGGACAGTCCAGGTTGGAGAAGACTGATTCATTTTTTACATGGCAATTAACACATACATCTTCCTAATGCAGACCTTTGTGCCAGATGTAGTGGCACACATGAGACCTTGGTCATCTAATTAGCATTAAATACAGGTAGAGTGATTCCCTTAAGCAAATGATAACTGGTTAATGTTAAACTGGTTAAAATAATTAATTTGGCTGTTCAAAATCATAACAATTTAATGCATTGTGTGTGTCAATGAAGTTAGAAAAACTCAACATGTAGAAGCTATATTTTCCCAGAGGCAAAGGTGTATAACATTATTATACAATCGATGTTGTAGAGTGTTGATGGGTTTGGCAGATAATGGGTTGGATTCTTTTAAAGTCTGAATCCACCTGCAGGGCCTTAAAATGGGGTGGTGATGATTGTTTGGGGTGTGTACTCTTATAGAATAATTCAGTTGATGTAAATACATAATGGTCTTATTCTTTTAGTCTTATTCTACTACTTATGAAAAGAAGGACTAGGGGTGACATGATAGCAGTGTTCCAATATCTCAGGGGTTGCGACAAAGAAGAGGGAGTCAAACTATTCTCCAAAGCACCTGAGGGTAGGACAAGAAGCAATTGATAGAAACTAATCAAGGAGAGAAGCAACCTAGAACTAAGGAAAAATTTCCTGACATTTAGAACAATTAATCAGTGGAATAACTTGCCTCCAGAAGTTGCAAATGATCCAACACTGGAAGTTTTAAAGAAGAGATTGGTTAACCATTTATCTGGGGTGGTGTAGAATTTCCTGCCTAAGCAGGGGGTTGTACTAGAAGACCTCCAAGGTCTCTTCCAACTCTGTTATTCTATTCCATTTTCACCCATCTCCTATGAACATTTCTTCCTCTTTCCTAGTTGCCCTCAGAAGCATAGAAGGTGATGCTCTCCTGTAGTCCTAAAATATTAAATATATAACTGAACCATCTCAGTATAAACTGTTTAAAAAGAATTGACTGAAGACACTTAACATACCAGTACTTAAGCTTGATGAAGGTAGTAAGGTTGGGTATCAAAGTGAAAAACCCTTTTATAAAAAGCATCCAAAATTTAAATATTTAAAAACCTTGGATCATCCTGTCCTGAGAGGCACTACTGTCTCCTAAGTAACAAGTTACATTGTTTTCAAAAAGCCTCTTCAGAGGAACTCTGCATCAGTAAAACTTCCAGAGTAATCTTTGGTTTTAAAGTTGTAAAGCCCCTGATGCTTATGATTATGTTTGATAAAGATTCGTATACTGTTGTGTGGCCTTTGGTATAGTAGAAAATCTAAGGAAACTTGTGTTTCCCTGTGCTTTATTCAACGGATGTCAATACTTCAGGGATGACAACTACTCAGAACAATACCTGAAACAAGGATTTCCATCTTATAAGAAAAAAGAAAACTACCCTATTTTTTTGGGGGGGGGGGATGTTGCTGTTTTGTTTCCAGGTCCAATTCAAGTATTGGTTATCACCTTTAAAGCCCTTTAGGGCAATCACCCCCAACCTTTTGGGCACCAGAGAACAGTTCTGTGGAGAAAGGTTTTTCCGCAGACCAGGGGAGATGTTGGTTTCATGTGCTGCCTGCATCCCACGGATGGGGCTTTGCTTGTTTGTGCAGCCCAGTTGCTGGTCCATGGACTGTGGGTTGGGGATCCCTGCTTTATAGTATGGATCCATGCTGAGGACCCCTTTTAGTCAAGGAATTCCAGTAATTGGGGTCCAGGAGAAGGGCGTTTTCTTCTGTGGCTCCACCCCCTCTGAAACTTCATGCCCCTTGGGTTGAGATCCATCCTCACCCTCGTGATCTTTCAAAACAGCCTCAAAACCTGTCTCTTCTGATTGGCCTGGGTCCCTGATAGAGGAATTCCATGCTGGAGGTGGTTAGTTGACTAGGAAGAAGATCCCGCCCTCACTCTTTTTTATTCTGCTTTCCAACATCTCTCTCTTAATTTTAGTATTTAATGTTTTAATGTTTTGTACTTTTGCTTTTATGATGTTGTAAGCTGCTCAGAGTTGCTTGACAGTGAGATGAATGGCATGTAAATTTAATAAATTAAAAAATTCTGGACCTTCCAGATTTTAATAGCATCGATAATTATATTCTTCTGGACTGGCTTCAAGGTTGGGAGGGAAAAGCCATGCAATATTGGCGTGTCTATGTATGTGGGTGCCCCCCCGCATGCGTTGCAGAGACCCGATGATCAGTGGGTAGGCAGAAGGTGCGTGCACATGTGCAGCAGAGCTGAACTGGGGTGATGGCTCATGTGACCATAGGTTCACCATCACAGTCATGGTTCCTGCCCAGGGAGTATCTGGCAACTGTGGCTAGGAGGGCCTTTGCACAGATTCATCTAGTGTGCTACTTGTGCATTTCTTGGACTGAGAAGTCTTGCTCACAGTCACTCATGCCTTCGTCACCTCCCATATGGATTAGTGCAATATGCTGTAGATGGAGCTGCCCTTGAAGACCTCTTGGAAGCTACAACTGGTCCAGAATGCAGTGGCATGCACCTTTATAGATGTCCCTAGATTTACCTATCTGAAACTTCTGTTGCATAAGCTGCAGTAGTGGGTTGCTTCCCATTTGGCCTGGGTTGGGTGAACCGGTAGTGTTGACAGTGAGAGGCTCCGCCTACCTATCCAGACATTTCTGGGAAAGCATGCACATGTGCACAAGCGAACCAGTAGTAAACAAAATTGAAATCCACCACTGATGAGCTGCACTGGCTTCCAGTTTCCTTTTATATACAATTCAAAGTGCTTATTATTACCTTTAAAGTCCTATATGGCACAGAACCATATAGTTATTTGGGGAACAGACTTTTTAGAAGAACTTCTATCCATTCTGCCAGATTATGGGCATGCTCTTAGTCCTGTCCCTTTTCACCTAGGAGCTAGTAAATGTGCCTTTTCCTTGGGAAGCTCACCCTATGGCACACCTCGCCCCTTGAAATGCAGTAGCCCTCCAAAAAAACCCTGAAGATTTGGCTTTTCCCCAAGTGTTGGGATAAGCATAAGTTTAACTTGGTGCCAGGCTTTTTTTTTAATGTTTATGGTTTCCACAGTTTTAATATTGTTTTATTGTTTTATTACTGATATTGTTTTAATTTTTGATTGGGAGCTGCCCACAGTTTGGTATAAGGCAGGCAACTATATAAATGTTGTAAAGAAATGAAAGAAATACCCCCCCCACTGCCCAAACATATTTTGCTTAACCCAGGAGGCATCATAAAACCTTGGCCTCCCTCGGTATGTAGTCTTTGCTGCCAATCACCAGAGGTTTGCTCACTCTGATCATGGAAAAACTGTCAGCAAAGTAACTTACAACCAAACATGGATCTTTCTAAAGATTGAGGTAATGTAAATAAACTTATAGCAGAAATTTAAATTGCAGTAAGGGATTTAATATTGCATATTTCCAAAGCTCAGGGCGTGTTTTGATTAAAATAGATCACAGAACACAACACAGTTGTGATGTCAAGAAATGTTATCAAATGCCCTGTTGGCTCTCCAAACATTTGTACTCACCTGGTCCATGGTGTTTTAGGCATGTATACTTCACAGGATCTTAATGTTATACCATGCAAGTAGACTTAATGAAATAATTTCATTTCATTTCATGATTATTCATAGGAATGTAAATTTCAGTAGAATTATGCCCTGAGTCCTTTCAAAAGGAAAAAAAAGAGCTAAACATCGTGTTATTTTTATACACTTCAAAGAGATGCCAGACATGTAAGCTTGCCTTCTGATTTATGTATACAAAGCCAGCTATCTCTGAGTAATCACACCCTATACCAGGTTTTCCTTATTGTGCATAATTTGCCTAACAAGGAGCAAGGCATGTCTCAACAAAATGTACTTCGATTCAAGTTTTTTATTTTATTTAGCAGAGTGTATGAATATTGCATGTAGAAAGGATACTCTGAATTCTGGATCTCAAATCCATTTTGTGAAACAGAACAGTGATTATAGGTAATACTCGGCTTACAGCCACAACTGAGCCCAAAATGTATATTGCTGAGCAAGATATTTAATTGAGTTTTGCCCCATTTTGCAACCTTTATTTCCACAGTTAAGTGAATCACTACAGTTGCTAAGTTAGTAACATGTTTATTAAGTGAATCTATTTTCACCATGGATTTTCCTTGTCAGAAAGTCACAAAAAAGGATCACATGACACCAGGACACTGCACTCATCATAAATACAGGTCAGTTGCCAAGCATTTTAATTTTGATTATGTGACCAAGGGGATGCTGAAATAGTTGTAAGCGTGAAAAACCATCATAAGTTACTTTATAAGTCACTAAATGAACTGTTGTAAGTCGAGGACTACCTGCACTGACTGTAGTTTGACAATTCTCTGAATAATTGTTGGGTGCATATTTATTTATTCATTTTATATGTCGTCAATCTCACTGTCAAGAGATACAAAAAAAGAAATATGAGTTGAATCGATCCCTTTTCTGTCTCTTCCTTTGGCCATAAATCCTTCCCTGATCTACTGTGAGTATATTTTGCAATTCAGCTTATGTGATTTGTATAAATTATCCAATTTGAATGCCAAGCCAGAATTGTGATTTCAAAACTGGGTTTGGTTGGTGTATATTTTCTAGTTCAAATATAACATTGAAGTTCATCATAAATGATGAGTCATCTGTGGATGTAACTACATGCTAGCTTGAATCATTCATTATTTGGATAATTATTTAAATTGGGATGGAGAATTTTTGCAACTAGCAATTTGGTTAAGGAACAAAACAAAACAGAATCTTAGAATTGCAGATATAATAATACAGCAGAAGAGCATAAGTTCAAAATGTTCAGACTGCTTTTTAAGGGATTTTGCAAGGACACGCTAAACTTTTGAAAAAGAGGTTTAAAAGATTTGGATTTTGTTACAACTATAATGCAGTTATGTATACTAAGTAGTGTGGCAAGAGGGATGACTCAATAGACTAAATGTCCCATTCTAACTCTGTTGCCCGCCTAATTACAAATATAAAATCTGCTCTTTTGATTATAGGGAATTTTCAGTGGTGGGGCATGTAAAGCCTTGACTAGGTCACCTTGATGCTGTGAATCCATTAAATGCTTGTAATTAAAGGGAAAGAGATGGAAGGAGGAAAAGCCAAATCATCAGGGTTTGTTTTCAGATGGATTGATATCCATCTGCCAACATTAAAGTCATTGAGGAAAAGGATCATCTTAACCTAACATGTTGTAGAGATGCAATGACTTTTATTTTTTACCAAGTCTCTTGTTGTAAATCAATATTAACGACACATTTGGGTGCTTGGAATACTGATCATAAGGACTTAGAAAAGGGGTAAAATTGGAAAAGAGTCTAAGATAGGCTCTGTAGAGAAGGTGCAACAAACGTCAATATCAGATTGGTGTCTCATATTTATTGTATGCTGTAAATACCTCTAATTTTTCTTCCCCTCCTTGTGAATTTTCTGTGGAAAGGAAAGAAATGGAAAAAATGGTAGAAGAGCATATGAAAGACAATGTTGCTGGACTCTCTCTGAAAAAAAAATTTCAATTGCATACTACAAATTTAAACTCTTATGTTTAAACAGAATCTCTGCATTCATAGTTCCAACCAAAATGCATATTGGCTAAGGACGTCTCAATTCTCTGCCCCACCTCTTCCAGTAACCTGTTATTTCCTCTCTGGAAATAAGAGTAGAACAAGAACTTCTGTACTTCTCCCCCCCCCCCCCCCCATTTCCAGTAACCTGTTATTTCCTCTCTGGAAATAAGAGTAGAATAAGAACTTCTCTACTTCTTACACCTGCTTTCATTATCTTCCAGACAAATCTATGTGCTATCTTATGATCAGATTAGTTAAGTGCAATACAAATTGCCTTAGCAAACTTCCCCCCCTCTCTTGCCATTCAGCCAAAAATGCTATACTACAGTATCTTAAGCAGTTAGTACAATTGACTTTTTAAAAAGATTTATATGTTTTAGAGCTTTATTTGGGTTCCAGTTGAAGCACTGATAGAAGGCTATGTCTGGATATTCCTAAATACTTATATTAGTAGTTTGTAAAGATTCAGAGTTAAAGACAAAATATAATTCATCATAGCAATACCTGCAGGAATGCCATACACCAAAAGTGTCTTTTCAAAATTGAATCTCTGGACAATCCTAATTTCAATGTGTTTGCTAATGTTTGTTAAGTAAAAAACCAATGAATGGATTTTAGGAGAACGAAGAAAGCTATGAATTGTTTTGGACTGATTTATATTTTTATTTTGGCAGCCCAGTAACTATCCTTTCAATCCTACTTTTGTCTCAGACTGTTATTAACTGGTATTTTAAATTTAAAACTGAATAATTAAATAACTGAAACTATAGAATGTGATTTTAAGAATTTCATTCTACAGTAATTTAAAAAAATGACAAATATTCTGCCAGCTGCCCTAAATTCACCTTGGGATTGGCCAATAAGGCTAATAAATTTATTGTGCTCTGATATCAATAGGAAAGCAGTCTATCCTCTAGATAAGGTAACTCTTTAGTTGGTGAGAAAATTGAATACATTATTTAATTACATAAAATTTGTATTAGTCTATAATTTTTTTATTTTAGATGAGCTAATTGGAATAATCTGATTGGTAAAATGGGATAAAAATCTGACAAATGAGGCTATCAATAGATTAAAAATTGTGATATATATGTGTGTGTGTGTGTGTGTGTGTAGGTAGGTAGGTAGGTAGGTAGGTAGGTAGGTAGGTAGATAGGTATAAATATAGATATAATAGATATAGATATAGTGTTTCCCCCAAAATAAGACAAGGTCTTATTTTCTTTTGACCCCTGAAATAAGCACTTGGCCTTATTTTTGGGGAGGTCTTATTATTTTTTAGGTGCAGGAGGCAGTGAGCGTGGTCACCTCATGGCTGTTGCTGTGTTGCAATATTTTTGGGGAAGGCTTATTTTCAGGGGAAGGCTTATTTGAGTGCATGCGCTCAAAAGCCCAATTATGTAGTATGTATGTATGTATGTATGTATGTGTGTATGTGTATGTGTATGTATATGTATATGTATATGTATATGTATATGTATATGTATATGTATATGTATATGTATATGTATATATCTCTATCTCTATCTCTATCTCTATCTCTATCTGTATCTCTATATCTATCTATCTATCTATCTATCTATCTATCTATCTATCTATCTATCTATCTATCTAACTAACTAACTAACTATCTCTATGTCTTATCTCTTATCTCTATCTCTATCTCTATCTCTATCTCTATCTCTATCTCTATCTCTATCTCTATATCATCTACATCTACATCTATCTATCTATCTATCTATCTATCTATCTATCTATCTATCTATCTATCTATCTATCTATCTATCATCTATCTATCTCTATATCTATCTATCTATCTATCTATCTATCTATCTATCTATCTATCTATCTATCTATCTATCTATCATCTATCTATCTATCTATCTGCTGGTCTTGTTGTATTCAGGTCTTTTCCCGTGTAAGATTGAGATTGTCTTGGCAACGTTTCGGCGAGGTCTCGCCATCGCAAATGAGACCTCGCCGAAACATTGCCAAGTCTATCTCAATCTTACATGGGAAAAGACCCAAATAAAACAAGACCAGCATACCTACACCCGTGAAAATCTACGAATGTATGTATGTATGTATGTATGTATGTGTATATATATATTTTCATGGGTATAGGTAATCTTACATGGGAAAAGACCCGAATACACCAAGACCTGCATACCTATACCTGTGAAAATCTACGAAAACAAACATACACACATACACACATATACATACATACATACACACACACACACACAAAACATACACACACACATATACACACACTACCACCAAAATTAGAAACAATACTTATAAGTCTTGCCAATTGAATAACCATGGAGTTGATGTCTTTGTGTCCTGCCTGCTTGTATAGTTGTAATTACAGTTGGATCTTATGGGAAGAGAATATTGGTCCTGACACACTATTGGTTTGTTTTTATGCTAACTTTGGTTTAAAAGAGGATTAAATTTCTTCACTGATATCATCAGTTTCAGAGCTCATCCAATGATACATCCCTTCTTTTGAATGCAAGTCATCTAAATATATTGCTATACAATATAATAAACTCAGAAATACTCTTCTCTGGCAGTAATTATGTATAATACATAACAGTATTGTCCTTGTATTCTGTTTTTCAGATGCTATTTGTATAAACAAATTTGTATATAACAAGATGCTGTTATATACAAATTTATTAGAAGGCATTCCTCTATGGGTGTGTGGGTGTGCGTGCATGCAAATGATTATGTTTCTGCTCTTGTCATCTGGCTCTCTCTCCCATTTAACCTGGGATGTATATAGTTTGGTTAATATTTCAGGTTAAATGATGGGCACTCTGTGAAAATGAATATATCCTTATGTATTTACAGCACAGAAGGATTTGTGTGATGTTTCAGAATGTGCCCAACCAGCAGTATTGTATTATTGCTTAGTTGTCTAGTACTTTTGTACAAACAAAAGTACTAGACAAGCATGGATCTGCTCAGTAGAATTTATATATTACAAGTTTTTTTCTAGGCCTTCTCCTTCTCCTTTAAGACTTTCCCTCAGTGTTAGATTAATTTTTCCTTTGGACTGCCCTTTTCCTGTTCCAGTTTATTTATTCTCCTTTAACCACCAGTCCCAACTGCTTTTCACAATTTCCTCTTTTGCCAAGTATATTTATGCAACTGTGTGGACATCTTACTAAGATCCTGCCTGAACACAACCCAACTAACTACAATCCTTGTTCTTGAAACTGTGAAAACCCCCAAAGTGATGCTTCCCAATCCCCTTTAAAGTGAGTTTTGCAAGTATATAGGCCAAAACTGATGCACTGTAATTTTATTTACTTGGTTTTACTCTTCTTTGCCTGTTTTTTAAATTCCTAGTTCTGCTCCTATTGGGATAAGTGGATGTTTAAAGTACACATAGTTCTAGAGAATCTCTGTCCAAGAGTTTGATTGTTCCAAAGACAGTCAAGCTAAGAAAGTGTGTGTGTGTGTGTGTGTGTGTGTGTGTGTGTGTGTGTGTGTGTGTGTGTGTGTGTGTAAGAAAGAAGGGGCGGTCACTTACAATGAGTTTTTTCCAGACATGAATGTTACATTGATATAAGGCAACTGTAGCCATGTCATATATATTCACAAAACTTTGACTTGTCCTTCCCAATAACTCAGAAGTTTGTTTAAGACAGTATTTCTCAAACCTTGCCAAGCTTTAAGATGTGTGGATTTCAACTCCCACACATGCTGGCTGGGGAATTCTGGGAATTGACGTCTATATATCTTTAGCTACCAAGGTTGCAGCAACATGGCAGGATTCAGCAGTATTAGTCACCAATCACCGGCCCTTTATGTCAGCCATTTTGATTCCCCCTCCCCCCATTCTAGACTTTCTCTACATTGACCTTCTGATACTGTGGGAAATTACAACACTGATTACAAGTTTCTGTAAGCTTTCATGGCTGACATCATCCACTTGATTACAAACTGCCTTACAGAGAACTACTGCTGAGAATGTTGTTAGGTAATCCATTTGCATAGGAGATCTCTTGCCAGACATGAAGCTGATTCTCCAACATGGAGGTTGCAATTTTTCACTTCTTTAGTACACTTGAACAAATAACTTTATACACATGCCAAAATGCATGCATATAATATATATGTTGGCTATTTTTAGAAGAGAATATTTGTAGCGTGGGGTTTAACTGTGGGGTCCTTGATGTTTTCTGAGCTTGGTTGTTTTCTTGCAGATGTTTCAGTACCCTACTAGGTAACAACATCAGTTACCTAGTTACCTGATGCAGTTATCTAGTTGAGTAATGAACTGTCTGCAAGAAAACAGAGAACACAAAGGACCCCACAATGGGCTATCTGTTTTGATATATTTTATGTCACTACAGGATAAAATGTGATTTAGCTTTACATTGTAAGATGAGGCACACTACTAGCTACTAGTCAAATTATTTTCCTTCCAAGTCATTCTTGTCCATTTTTCTTATCCATTGGCAGTGCTGTCTTATTGAATGGAGAAATTTGTAGGACCAGCTGAACTTGGCTTTTGATAATGCACTCACATTCACTGTCTCCCCCTTAGTTGTTTACAATGTCTTTAAGCTTTTGGCAAAACTCTTGAGGTACTCCCAGTTCATTTCTTATATAGATCAGTGTTGCGGCCCAGCAGGAGCCTTTGGAGCTGCCAATGGAATTCGATAGTGAGGGACCCTATGAGTCATCTCTGGAAGATGTGGAGGATCCTGGGCAGGGTTCAGACTCCAAGCAGGGACCAGAGAGGCTGGCTGGCCACCAGGCATGGAGCAGTGGTGAAAGTCTGAGGCATGGAGCAGTGGTGAAAGTCAAAGGGAGTGTGACCCTGACATCAGGCACTGGAGCAATGGGGAAGAGCAAAAGGAGTTTGTCTCTGACGCCAGGCAGAGAAGGGCAGAGAAGCGAAGGCAGCAATTATGGAGACAATCAGGCCCAGGTGGTTGTGATTTGGCTCCTCCCAAGAGAGTATATAAGAAGAGACTTTGGGAGGACACAACCGTTATACTAAGCTGGAGAAGCTCTTGTGTTTATTATCTCTTATCTGTGGGAGTCTGGGTTGCTGCCAATGTCTTGTCTGTGAGTAATTACTGTGAATAAAGCGTGGCTAACAGTAGCAATAGCAATAGCAGTTAGACTTATATACCGCTTCATAGGGCTTTCAGCCCTCTCTAAGCGGTTTACAGAGTCAGCATATTGCCCCCAACAACAATCTGGGTCCTCATTTTACCCACCTCGGAAGGATGGAAGGCTGAGTCAACCCTGAGCCGGTGAGATTTGAACAGCCGAACTGCTGAACTGCAGTCAGCTGAAGTAGCTTGCAGTGCTACATTTAACCACTGCGCCACCGACAGCGGCTTTTGCCCGCTGTCAAGAAAAAGGCTTTTAGACGTCCAAAAGCCTCAGCGCTATGTCCGCCATTAGAGGTGGCACGTATTCCACCTCTATGGTGGACATAGCACTGGAGCGGCCAAAAGCCTCTTTCTTGACAGCAGGCAAAAGCCGCTTTCAGGAAAGAGGCTTTTGGCCGCTCTGGCGCTTTGTCCGCCATAGAGGCGGGACACGTCCCACCTCTAATGGCGGGCATAGCACTGGGGCTTTTGGACATCCAAAAGCCCTGCCGCTGTGTCTGCCCTTAGAGGCGTCCCGCAGTAATTTTGCTTTTGCTGAATTATTGTACCTTTTAAATATGAAGTATTGTAAATATGTCTGGCAAGTTTCACTCTTCTGTCTGCAATAGCATCAAGCTTCTCCACATTCAAAACTGTGATGCTCACCACTAAGATATATTCAGTGCAAGCGTTGATTTGCTGGGGGACAAGATGCTACTGTTGATATTAACTTCCTTGCCAAAAACTGCAGAAGCTCAAATCTACCTTAGACCAGAAAGTGGAGCCTGTGGCTATGTGGGCAGAATAAAGTGCTTTGAAGAGGAAGGAAAAGGTTAGAGGGTGCTGCATATCCTGCTGGGACTGTTTAGTATTTAACTTATGAACCTTCAGCCATAGCCTTATTCATTGGTTGCTGGTGTAATAACTCCAAGGGCCTGGAGCCTCTCCCATTTAGTGGCAGGCTGTCTATGAGCCCCTAGTTTAATTTAGAAAAATGTGGTCACTGAGTTTTCTGTATAGTGTTGTTTGGAAAGCCTGATTCTATTCCCAGGGATAAGAAAATATGACTCAGTGCAGAATTTATTTTCTTGTGGGCTGCTGCCAGTTTTCTCTTTTATTCACCCACATTTTAACTAATACAAAGACAGTTATATATATATATATATATATATATATATATATATATATATGTATGTATGTATGTATGTATGTATGTATGTATGTATGTATGTATGTATGTATACACACACATACATACATACACATACACATACATACACATACATATACATACATACATACATACATACATTTCATGAATATAGCTCACGGAAGGAAACACTATAGCTTACATGATATTTGTTTAGATACAACCACACTTCCTTGATGAATCTGGCATTCATAAACAAAGCTTGTGAGTGCTGATAGTTGAAAAACTAGTTAGCATCCACCCACTGAAATGTTTCCTGGTTGGTGTATATTTGAAAGTTGTCTTATCACATAAAAGCAGTGAGGTAGAAGGGGCTTTAATGCACCTTGGGCTTTAATAAAACACATGGAGCTGAATATCGTAAATTGTTCTGTTAATATATATTTAAAATATAAAATCAATTTTTGCAAAACTTATTTCATTAAGCTTGCAGAAAAATGCCCTTATTCCTTATTAAGTACTTTTTGACCACCTCTTCTCTTATTAAAAATATTGTTTTAATAGCCTCTAAAAAAAACAAAAGGAAATGAAATTAACTAAAAGAAAACTAGAAAGATCAGATTTCAAAAGATCAGATTTCAAAATGAGTTGATGTAGTAGATCTCTTCAAAGTACAAAAGAAGAGATAAATCTCCTGGTATTAATCCCAAGGGACTCTGGGGAAAAGAAAGGTGTTGCTAATAAGATAGGACTTTTATAAAAGAGAAGAAAAATGTTTTCAAATGGATGCTCTGATTGTCCAGATTTAACTAAATTGCTTCAATAGGAGAACATTTGCCCAGTGATGACTGACAACCACAAATCTTATGTTGAGGTACATGTTCCACTCCAGTGTCTGTTTATTCAGGAACCACTAATTGTATGGATTCGTTTTACAGCTTATTGTACATAGGAACAGAACCGCCAAATAATTATTGCTTCTTTGGCCATAACTATTTGTTTTGACCAACAGGACGATCTTCCATTTTCCTTCTGTAAGTTTCTGTATTTTTAAAAGCTGCATGATAGGCAAAAATTCCATAGAATAATGTGCTTTGGAAACCTTGACAAGATGAATATTCTACTATTGAAAGACAATTTCATGGTTCAACATGAGGGAGATAAGATATAGTTTAGTTTTGATATGCATCAGAGGCTTTGGTGTGTGTGTGTGTGTTTGAATGTAAGTACATATTGTATAAACATTTATACAGTGTGTTCATATTTGTTACTTTACATTAACCACAACCCTGGGTAACTGACACACCCGTGGTCATGTCAAGAATTACAATATGGCCCAAACCACTGGAGACATGAGAAGATTTATTAAGGAATTAAGGAGCTTTTTGTTGAAACATCCATTTTCTGATGTAGTGGTTAAGCTACATTGCACATGGATAATTTGACCAGATAACATGACTAGATTGCTTTGTTGGCATGTGATGACGCTTGGCACTGCCAAGATTCATAATGCTAAGATGTACAGTCTGTTGAAGTCAGAGTTAATTGTTGGAGGAAAATCCATAGCACTTTTATCATCATCCATAATCAAAACCATTTTTTCAGCATCTTGGTTTGACTTCAGATTGAATTTAATGGGGTGTAAAAAAGGAGCTTGTCTGTGTCAGCTGTTATTTGAAAAATTACAGGGAACCATTTTAAGATGGGGATATGTTCATGTATTAGACAAAATAACAAACTGTAAGAGACTAATGTTTGGGGAACATCATCCATGTACATAATAGAGTCGTAGAGTAAAGAAACATTTCCCCATGTCTGTTGCGTAAAAAAGTATTTTCTTTTGCCTAAATCTTCCAGTCAACTTCATTAGGTGATGATCCTTAGCATGGAATTTGTCTTCCTCATAGATGCTGCACATTAAGTTGTCTTCCCTGTGACCCTAATCTTTTTTCGTGATTAGTTACAGTTTTGAATTTATCAGTATATATGCAAAGTTGAAGTGTTTTCTGCCGTCCTATGCAAGCAAAGATTCCACTTCTTACTTCCTTCCATTTAGAAAATTATTCATTTGTTTTTCCGCTTTTGAAAAAGCCAATTAGTAATTCATAAAAGGTCAGATCCTTTTAATCCCCTGAATGCTACATTCACTGAAAAGTCTTTGATGAGAAATGTCAAAAGCTTCTTGAAAATCCAAGTATACAGTGTTGAAGGGGGTTTCTTTCTATGCATGCCTGTGTCATTCCCAGCAAACTGTAAAAATTGTTGAGGGAATTTTTCTTTGTGGAATCCATGTTGATTTTATGTTGGTAAGCTTTATTCCTTTATGTGTCTAGTTATATCTATTTTTATTACCTTTTATATTAGTTTGACTGAAACAGAAATTATATTGAATCACCTATATTTCCTCAATCTCTCCTATATCTTTTTTTAAAAAATTCCATTAATTGAGTTCTCCTGGTATTTCGTTGGATCTGAGCAACAAGTTGCATGTTTTTGCTAGGTAATGTTTGCTCAGAATTTCGTATTTGAGTCGTAAAAGAACTCTTGAATGCTTGCTGCCAGGACAGAGAGATTTGTTAATGGTGTCATTTTTCAAGTTCTCCTAGAATATCTTCTCTTGTTACCTTAATTTTGTTTTTTTGCTTCCCAGAAAATCAAGATTTGAGATCATCTTGTTTAATTAACCAAGACAATTGTATTTGAATTTGGAATAATATCATGCATTGGATGAAAAGTTTTAATTCCTGATGGCTCCATATTGTTTCATTGTCGATGCAATAGAAATGATTTGCCATTGCTGCTTTCTGGAAGTTTTTGTTTGTTTAAAATTCTCAGTTGATGCAACATCCTTGCTCAGCTAACACAATCAGGCAAGGTTAGTTAGGTGATGCCATTTGTGTCAAGTAATGTCTAATAATATACCTGCAGCTGACCTTTCTATTAATTCTCATGACCCCACTTCAGAGGTGGGTTTCTACCGGTTTGGACCGGTTTGGACGAGTAGGTAGTAACTCAGCCGGCCATGCCCCCGAACCATTTCTATTGGCGGCGCCCATCTTGTTTTTTGCTTCTGTGTATGCACAGATGCATTTTTTACCTACTGTGCATGCACGCATAGCGTGCATCAAGAGCACACCACTTGAAGGGCATCCCTGAGCGAACCAGCAGTAGAAGAAGCTGGAATCCACCACTGCCCTGCCCCACTCACCTTGGGTTTTGTTTTGTTTGCTTGACCAGGCATTCAAATACCTGCTGGGAGCAAATGGAAGACTCTTTGATCTTAAACCCATACTGCAAGTTGCAGAAAGTGAATTTATAAGAACCGAGCCACAGCAGCAGATAAAAACCTGACGTATGAATTTTGTTGGTCTCCCCTCTTCTCCTTCATTCCAAATATCAGTCATAAGTACCAGCACAGAGCCAGACAAATTGGGTTACATTTTTACACACTGTTGTTTAATTGATTGGCATTGACAATGAGTTCGATATTGAAAAGAGAAAGATGCAAACTTAGGGTTCCATATCAAGAAATTGAGGTGTTATATGATATTTTGGCAGTTGCTGAATATTATTTTGTAATTCATGTATGTTTTTTCTATTCCTTTTTAAGTATGGCATAAGGAAGGCAAGCATTATTGTACAAACTGTTCGTTAAAACTATGTAAGATTATTGTCCAGCAAGATTCACTATGAATTTCAAAGCTGCTAGAAATCTTTGGCAAGCAGGGAAGAATATATAGTGTGCTAGGAGATGTTTATTTTGTTTTTCTCCTACAATTATTTCATTTCTGGGACTTCATTTCTGAATTTATTTGCAGTTGGTGTTGAGCAATTTAGATTTGCCAGTCTCTATTAAAATGTTTTATGATGCGTGAGCATAGAATAGTCCTTGAAATAAATACTATCTTCCCTTTGTTTCAAAGTTGTAGCTACCAGAAATGTTCCATCTGATCATACTGTACATGAGGACTTCTTCTTCTTATGCCATATCTGTCATCGGACATTGGCGATCATGTTGGCAATCCTATTTTTATCAACAGCCTCACGATAAATTGCTGCTGAATTTTGTCCAAACAAATCCCTTAGATTTTGATGCCTTGATGCTATTCTTCTGCCTGGACCTTGTTTGCCTTCAATCTTTTGCTGGAGGATTAAGTGAAGTATGCTGTATTTTCTGGGTGTTGCATCACACTGTTTTGATGAGTTCCCTTGGCTTTCCCAGGCAGCTTATCATCTCCTCATTTTTGATTTTGTAACCCCAGTGTATAAGTAATAGCCACCTGTAAATCCACATTTCAAATGCTTCTAGTCTCTTCAAGTGGCTTTCTGTCAGAGACCAACTCTCTAGTCCGTAGAGCAGGATAGAAAAGATGTAACATCTGACAAGCCTGATTTTCAATCTTAGGCTTATATCGTGACAGCAGAAGACCTTTTTTATTTTGAAGAATGTTGTTCGAGCTTTCTCTATCCTTGTCTTTACTTCAGTGGTCATGTCCCAGCTTTCATGTAAATTAGAACATTTGGACTAAAGACATGATAATAATTATTAATGCATTATTACAGTTACTAAGCAAGAAATCACTTAGAATTGCTTAGGTTTTATATGTATTAAATAATTGTATAAGTATACAAGTATAAGTGTAGCATAGCCAACAAGTATTGAAAAGTATACATTGCCATTGTGTAAAAATAGACAACTTCTATAAAAAGATATGTGATAGGTTAAATTATTTTCATGATTAGCAACCAAAAATCTATAAGATACGTCTAAAAGTGTTCAGGAAACAAAATCTTTGTTGTTCATTACTAGAAACTAGTTCAAACAGTTGCTGCTGAACTATAAAGATCTACATGGCTCAGCTTCAATGTGCTTACAATACTATTGTCTAAATTAGATACTGCCTTTGTTCTTCTTGGGAGAAGATGCTGAGACATCGCCCAAGGGTGGGCTGCAACTGGTTTAACAACAGATTTGGTGATCATACGCTTTGTACACGCACTTGCACTTCATGCGTTTCCGTGCCTAACACAGGTTCATATGCATGCGTAGCATTTAAACACTGCCCATTTTAAGCTCTAACACTTACCTTATACTGCAGCGCTGGTAAGTAAAACAGCTGAGGTGTGGCAATCTGCTGTGCTGCGTGAATCAGCTGAGTTGAAAAACACAGAAATCTAGGACAGGATAGGGAAGGGGTGGGTGGGCGGGGCCAACTGCTCACCGGAACTACTGGTTCACCCGAACCGGTCCGAACCAGCAGCAGCCCGCCTCTGACATCACCCCACATCAAGTCTTGATGGCTGATTCCATACTTTGGAGTGGCATTTTGAAGTTTGTGGAGTCCCCTAATCTGTTAGTCTTTCAGAAATTCATGAAGACAATTATTTTTCAGTGAATATTTGGTGATTAATGGCAGACAAGCTGGATATTTTAATAGGATCTATTTTGTACATATAAATAAATTTAGAGATGACCTTTGCATTAAATACCACTAAGGAGGGACTTGGAGAAAGAGTTTCATAATTGTAGAAGCAAGCATGAGAAAACAACTTAGAATGACAGTGCCTTGATTGTGTTAGTATAAAAGGGGACAAATAAAGAATTGGACAGGCTTGTATGATTATATGGTACAATAATAATAAAGTTACATTCCTGGGTCCATTGTATGTGTGGGGTCCATTTCCTGACCTATCTCGAAACTTACAGTAAAATTTTATTGTAATTTATGGGATTAGATGATGTATGAGGGTATTTGTTTGTTTGGTATGTGTTGATATAATATAATTGTAAATTATCTAGACTAGTGATGGCAAATCTTTTTTCCCTCGGGTGCCAAAAGCATATGTGTGCACTCTATCATGACCATAATTCAATACTCCTATGCCTCATCCCCCAGCGCATGCGCGCGCAAAGCCCCAGCACCCGTTTTTTTGCCCTCCAGACTCCAGAGGCTTTCTTGGAGCCTTTCACCTGGGGAGGGTGAAAACAGCCTCCTCCTCCCCCCAGAGGCACTCTGGAGGCCAGAAATGGCCCATTTCCCGACTTCTGGTGGGCCTGGTAGGCCCGTTTTTTGCCCTCCTTATGCTCCAGAGGCTTTCTTGGAGCTTGGGGAGGACAAAAAAGCCTCTCCCATCCCTCTGGAGGCTGGAAATGGCCCATTTCCTGTCTTCTGGTAGGTCCATCCCCCCCCCCCAATCCCCAGTCTTCTAGAAAGTCTCTGGAGCCTGTAGAGGACAAAAAACGGGCCTACTGGAAGTTGGAAAACGGGCTGTTTCCAGTCTCCGGAGGCTTCAATGAGGTCTGCTAGGCCCAAAATGCAGCACGTGTGGTGTGTGCGTGTGTTTTGCGCTCATGCGCAGGGTAATGCAAAGGGGGGGTCTAGATCATGGAGAGCATATGTAAAAAGAGTAGTTCTTCTAACTTGTAACCTATCACTTGATACTAAGACCATAAAATTTAAAAAACAAACAATAAGAATTATAGGGGTGCACTTGACTGGGAAAGCCTGAGGAAACATTACATGGTGGGTTTATATTGAATGTAAACTTTAGCAAGCATACACTGTAAAGGACCACCATACCCTCCAACTAGATCTAATTTAAGATTCCTACTCTTGAGAGAAATGGCAAAGGGCTCTGAAAATGAGTATGATTTTCTGATACTTTAATATTCTTTCCCCAAAACACTATGATTACATAGCCAGGGTAAAACTCAAAAAGTGCAGGCTTTGATTATGTCACATTCTCCCCTTTCCTTTGCAGATATTGATGAATGTGTTGATGGAACTGACAACTGCCATATTGATGCCATCTGCCAGAACACTCCCAAATCATACAAATGCATCTGCAAATCTGGTTACACCGGGGATGGGAAGCACTGCAAAGGTAGGCAGAGCAGATAGCACAGAAAAAGAAAAGATGAGAGGGAAATTCAGCTATATTTAATTGCCCAAGCCAGAAATTAACAGGATGTGATTTTAAATGAATTTTAAAATGACCTGGGATTAAATACCACTAAAGCTGCAAATGGAAAAGAAACACCCATTGGGTTTTGAGGAATTTTTATTAGCTGGGTGTTGCCTGTAGTACTGTAGGTGTCTCTACAAATGTGTTTATTTGCTATAGTTGGGACAATTGTGATTAAAAACAAGGGCTATTTTAGATTTTTTTAAAAAAGTTATTTAAAAATTATTTAGCTAAGTAAATTTATTATTTCCCTATTTTCTCTCTTTCCTTTGGAAAATCCATCCATCTTTGATGAAGTACTCATCCAGCCCTCATTCAAACATAGGTCAGGTAGAATCTTGCTTAATTTTATCTAGGTATCCTGAGATCA
Source organism: Thamnophis sirtalis (assembly GCF_051295495.1). Classification (NCBI taxonomy): domain Eukaryota; kingdom Metazoa; phylum Chordata; class Lepidosauria; order Squamata; family Natricidae; genus Thamnophis; species Thamnophis sirtalis. Next base: position 48,904,349 of record NW_028261387.1, read on the forward strand.
TTTTCTCTCAGTGCTCCAGAGCAGTTGGTTGAAATACTTCATGCAATTGAGGGAGAAAGAAGAAGGATTTACTGGAATTAATCTGTGTAACTCCATTAATAATTTTGATGTAAACAAGTTGTCTACTTTATAATTAATGTTAAAGATTCATGTCCTCTAAACGATTCTTGTATCTTATTTTGAAAGTGAACTGTCAGGATCAGATTCTAAATGATGTAAAAATTGGAAATTACTGTTGATTTCTCATTTAATCAGAACATTGTGATGGTATTGTATCTATAATCAGGAAAGGTGTTAGCGCATCAAGGTAGTCCAGAAAAAAATGCAGATAAATGAATACTAGCTTTATTTTTATTGTAAGCTTAAATTAAAGAAGCTTGCAAGTACTCAGAGTATTCCTCTCCTTTCCTTTTACTCTCTGTAAAACTAAGGAAAATCCCTTCTGAAACATCCACTCTGATTCTGTGGACTGAGATACCTTTTGCATGATGATTGTCTAGCCTATGGATCTTCCTATTATCTCCTAAAGTCATTCCAATGTACCATTACATAATGTGAAAGAGAGAAAAATATAGTCCTATTATTTTGGAAATTCTGTTGGACAATGGTAGTGACTAGGCAATCTGTATTTGAAGCAGCAGTAACAAGCATAATTTTAATGACTTTGTAAGAATTAGCTCCAACCACTGGGTATAAGTAAGAATTTAGCATGCAATAATGGGAATGAAGAACAGAATGTTTGCCTTTATTGAACTGGGGTATAATTTGTTAAATAAATAAATAATTAAAGTATTGTCAGTGTAATATACTACAGTACAGTACATACTAATAAAACTCTTGAGTGAGTAACATTTAAGTGGACAAAACAGCAGATCATAGGTCAACAATTTTTGTACCAATACCTCAAAAGGACTAATGTATAGAATGCACCCCAAATCCAGGATCCATGAATCCCATGGGATTGAAGTTTGGCAAGTTTGTGGTTCCTCTGGTGGTGCTGCTATGCCATCCTCCAGAGGTTCAGTAAAGTGGTCCTGCCTTAACCCTCCAAAGGTTGGGTTGACTGGCCTTGCCCTTCAGATGCTGGACACTAGCCCTCTACAGGCTAGGTAGACTGGTCCTATTGTTGGTTGCTGGAGGGCAATCAGCTATACTTAAGGGGCAGAAAATTGGAAGTTGCTCCCATCCCACTTGTTTTCTTTTGGGGGTGTGTGTTGCCCTTGGTCATTCTGTTTCTCTGTTTAGATAAGAAATATCACTGCAACAATTACCCAGAGGATCTACTTAAGATTTTCTAATTTTAGAATAGATTTGAATGAAAGTTGAATGAAAGCCACTTTGGATGAAAGGTAAAGAGAACACTTGTTGTGGCTTCCCCCATATTCCCACTTAGAAGCAAGGACAGCTATAATCCTAGATGAGACTAGGAGGGTTAAGGTTTCACATGCTTCACTACTGCGTGGAAGGTTGAAATTGTGTTTGGCTGAAGTCTGTTATTCTCTCATTACAGGTTTTCTCCGTCAGTGTGAGGTAAAAGGGTGCATCCCTGTTGTTCTCAGTTTAGTCATTTTATAAACACTTGATAAGAGCTTTGTGAATTTTTAGTTAGTTCTGAAGTTCTTTCACATCACATATATTCTCTTTTCTTTATTCAGATGTTGATGAATGTGAACGCGATGACAATGCTGGCTGTGTTCATGAATGTGTCAATATCCCAGGGAATTATCGATGTACCTGCTATGATGGCTTTCATCTTGCACATGATGGTCATAACTGTCTCGGTAAGAAATTTACACATTGCTTAAAATGCTTACTTTCAAATGTTATAACTGTTAAGCTCCCCCTCCCAAATCCTGTTTATAGCAATAGCAATAGCAGTGGACTTATATACCGCTTCATAGGCCTTTCAGGCCTCTCTAAGCGGTTTACAGAGAGTCAGCATATTGCCCCCAACAATCTGGGTCCTCATTTTACCCACCTCGGAAGGATGGAAGGCTGAGTCAACCCTGAGCCGGTGAGATTTGAACCGCTGACCTGCTGATCTAGCAGTAGCCTGCAGTGCTGCATTTAACCACTGCGCCACCTTGGCTCTTTTATGCTAAAAGCTGCATATTAAATCCTAATACAAAATTCTTCCAATTAATTGTTGAAGCTATTGTTTCTCATTTAGTGAATTGGGTAAAATAAAAGTACATCCTTATGTAGTCAGTGTTGCTTAAAGTAGACAATAGCAGTGGCCTCTTATATGGGGAAAATATCTACTAAAAGTGTAATTCCTCAGAGCCCCACATTTTATGTTCTACTCACATTGTTTTGTGTATCTCGCACATAAAAAGTAGAGTAACTGATATGGTTGAATGCTTGAATACCTTTCTGATTCTAATGATTCTATGCCATATAGAATGACATTATATGACATTAAATAGATACTCAAGTTATGTAGTTCCACTATAGTGTTTATTGATTCTACTTCCTACAGAGAAATGCAAATTGCTCTCAAATGGTTTCCTCTGTTATTGTCAGAGATCTGTATTGTAATCTCCACCATTTCTGAGAGTTCAGGATTGTGATAGTTGGATTTATTTTGCAAATATAATTTTAAATGGTGTAATTTTAAAAAAGTAAGTTTTTATTATTGTTCCAGTGGGGGAAACTCAAGATAAAATGTTGAGAAAAGATGGTAAATATTGATGTCTAGCAGTTATCAACTTGCTACCCCATCTTCTTAAAATTTACTAGTAAAATACTTCCCTTTTAAGGATGTAAAATGAATAAGTACTAGATAAATAGAGCTCAGATATATACTTTATTATTACTGTAGTGTATATCTATATTTTTATGTCAACTTTACCAGCTTTATTCCAAGTCAGAATTAATTTTTATATGAAATATTGTCTGCTACAATCCTCTTTATTCCTAGATAGCATATAGATGATTTCAGATCTTTATAAATTGAAATGCAGGCGAAAATATTTGAAATGAATTAATAAAATGCTTAGAATATCCTAGATTTTGGTGAGTGGCAAGTTGAGGAAGGAAAACTAGTAATGGATGCCTCCCCCCCTAAAAGGTCAAGGTACTTTATGTAATATAGTTGGGAAAACTGATTTTCACACAGAGGAAGTCATGATCATTCAAAGTGCATCATGAGCACAGCCTTGATTGTAAGACTTAGCTTGGCCTGAATGTGTATCCAGCTGCCCTAACTTTTCCCCCCCAATTATACAACCAAAAGCTTCTGGGGAGGTTTGCTCTCTAGAAATGTGGCATTAATTGTTTTGATTTACATCTGGGGATTATGGGAGAATAGTTATCTCATTAGAACAGCAAAGCAAGTCCTTAGTAAGCACCCCTGAGTATTTGGAAGTATTAGAAAGGAATGTTTTGCATAGATTTCACTTATATGGACATTTACATGCTTTCACCCTTTTGAAGCATATCATGGGAGCAACTATGTCCCTGAGTGGTACATTCCTTATCTTCAGCTCTTGTTCCAGCAAAACAACGGTACAAGGTTGCTACTGGTTTTCCTGGATGTGTTCAGAGACAACATTCCTAGAAGCTCAGCTTGTCAGGAGCAAGCCTTGGCAAGTCTTGGATACAGGTAGCTAACAAATGAATTGGCTGCCTCTGTGTTTGCTTGCCTGCCAAAGCTACTGTCAGCTGTTTGCTTAAGGATAAACAAAATCACTGAACATGTAGTCACAAAAAAAGAGAAGAGCTTAATTATAGACTATCAAGAATGCTTTTCTTCTACCACCCTTTTTTTATTTTTGAACTTGTCAGGATTAAGAATTGCTTACATTTTTCTTCTGAAATTTGAAATGTATGGGTTGTGTATATGAGGTTGCCCTCGTATTGAGTCAGATGATAGGTTTGCTTTTTTATTTATTATCATCTTCATCTCTAGTAATCAAACTAATAACTTTTTTTATACCTGAATTCAATCTCTGGGGAAGCCTGTGTTGAACCAAGAACTTCATTGCAAAGCAAATGCAGGAAGTACAGGTAGCCCTCAATTTACAAATGTAATTGAGCCTGGAATTATGATTTTTATTCATTGCAATGGTAAGTTGAGGTATCACTTTACCGGACCCACTTTTTTTTTTTACATTTTTGCACCTAAAAAGTAAGGTTTAGGTAACATTATTCTCAGGTACAAAGTGTAATCATACGCAGTGATGCAAGTATGAAATAATTTGGTTTTGGTTGCCACAGTGTAAAAAAAAAAGATGTTGAGACTCTAGAACAGTGGTTCTCAACCTGTGGGTCATGACCCCTTTGGGGGTCGAATGACCTTTTCACAGAGGTCGCCCAAGACTATCGGAACTCTTTAACTCATTAGACTTTAAAGTGTGCTGTGTCACTCTCTCTCTCTTGCACGCACACATGCGCGCAAGCACATGCCCACAAATACACACACAGGCCCACACGCAGGGAAGTAGGAGGAAAAACACAAACGTAAAAAAAGGGGGAGTCTATATGTGTGTGTGGGGGGGGGAAGAAATTGGGATCCAGTTATTGGGTTCCAAGCCAATCAGAGCCAAGGAGCGGGGTTTTGACACGACGGAGTGTTGGTTGGGGGTCACCACAACAGGGGGAACTGTATTAAAGGGTCACGGCATTAGAAAGGTTGAGAACTGCTGCTCTAGAAAGAGTACAGAGAACAGTAACAAAAATGATTAGGGGGCTGGAGACTAAAACATATAAAGAATGGTTGCTGGAATTGGGTATGTCTAGTTTAATGAAAAGAAGTACCAGGGGTGCCATGATAGCAGTGTTCCAATATCTCAGAGGCTGCCACAAAGAAGAGGGAGTCAAGCTATTCTTCAAAGCACCAGCAATGAATGGAAACTAATCAAGGAGAGAAGCAACCAAGAACTAAGGAGAAATTTCCTGACAGTTGGAACAATTAATCAGTGGAACAACTTGCAACCAGAAGTTGTGGGTGTTCCAACATTGGAAGTTTTTAACAAGAGATTAGACAACCATTTATCTGAAATGGTATCGGGTTCCCTGCTTGAGCAGAGGGTTGGACTAGAAGAGCTCCAAGGTTTCTTCCAACTCTGTTACTCTTCAAAACAGAATGGCCACTGTGGATTTTCAGCATTTGCAACAACAAAGATAAAGACTAAGCTAAATACAACACCAAATCTTACTTTAGGCATTGATAAAAAATACTGTCATATGTAGGCTCATATATATCTCATTAATACAATTGTAAGGGAAAATTCTTTTATTGAAGAGTCCTAGAAGTTTCTCATTTTTTTAGAGAGAGTATTGTCTGTAAAAGTTAAAGAAACTCATTGTTGGAATGTCTGTCATAATAAATTGCTTTTGCTGTCCGGCTTATTGCTGGCCTCCAATGCTACTGCAGTACTTTCTTTACTAATACTTTGTTTCTTTCTTCCTGACAAGAACCATTCTTCAGCAATGTCCCCCTCCCCATTCTGGAGCTGCCTGCTTTCTGTAGCTACAGTATGTTGACATATGTTCTCTCAACATCCTTCCATTTTCTGCAGCTCAAGTCAAAATTGTTTTGAAAAACTTTAATGCTTTAGCACCCATGTCCAACTGCATATTAGGAAAATATTGTTGCAGGACTATCTTTTGTTGTGTCTGGATAAATAAGTGTAAGTAAAAACAGGAGCAACAGCTGGGATTCTTCAGAGTTATTTAAACACTGACATATCACCAGTGAAATGCTGCCCCTCCCACTCCCACTGCCCCAGGGTCTCATGTTGAAAGATTGTGATTTCCAAGTTCTATATTTCAAACACATTTTAAGGGAAAATCGCTGGTAGGAGAAGCAGCTGCCTTTGGAATCTTGCTCTCATGTAGAAGATCTGTAATTGCACCATGATAGGGTGATAGTAGGACATAAACGGTCAACCAGCGAAAAATTGGGAAATCTTCCAAATCCTAGCAATTTTAGAGGTTTAGACAATATAGAAGAGAACTCTGTACATGCCTGCATTTCTAGAACATAGTACAAAAAGTGTGTAATTTCTCAAAGACTATTTTCTCTCCTGGTTAGACTGCAGGTTTCTCTTGAAAGATAGGTACAGAGCTTAAGGGATCCATCTGTAGCCCAGGTAGTATAGTCTTTACATATGCTCAAATTTGCTACTGAGTTATTCTACAGAGAGCTTATTCTGATTCACTACTTTTGAGGTCTGTCTCCCCTTGTTTCCATTTACCAGTCACTTATAATACTACAGGCAGTCCTTGACTTACCAGTACAATTGAGCCCAACATTTCCATTGCTAAGCAAAGCAGTGGTTAAGTGAATCACTGCAGTTGTTAAATGAATCATGCAGCCGTTACGCAAGTGACTTTGCTTGTTAGAAGCCAGCTGGAAATGTCACGAATGGTGATCACATTACTGCAGATCAGTTCAACCATCATAAATACATGTTAGTTGCCAAGTGCCTATGGTGATGTGGCCACAAGGATGCTGCAATGGTTGTAAATGTGAAACCTGGTTCCAAATCAAATTTTTTTCAATGCTATTGTAACTTTGAATGGTCACTAAATGGTCACTAATGATTGTAAATTAAAGATTACCTCTATTTAAAATCATACCACTGTTTCATATGCCAACCTTAAATGTTTTCAGCATTTAGAATGTTGTGATACATATATAAAATCACTCTTCAGTTTAGCTAACCAGGACCTGAGTTAAGAAAGCAGCTAATAAGTTCAAGTCACTTAACCCCATTTATCCCCCAGTGGTCAGTGAAATAAAAACCTGTTCTTCATTCTTCACAAAAGAGAAGCATTTTTTTAGCATTTAATCCCACTCCCCCCCCCATAATGCATAATGTTCATCCATGTGTTCATGTATATTTCTGTCCATTTATCTAGTGGGTGGCAAAACATTACTGCTGTTACACTGATGTAGACCAAGATTGTAAAAATAATAATAATAATAAATACTCTTAAGAAGCCAAATGCATTAAAAAAGCCGTCTGTTCGCAATGCCAGATCAGCATTGTAGAGCAATCCTATTGAAGGAGGCATTTTAGTAAATTCCATTAAATGTGTTTTCATCAAACTTGAAGGTTGTTGCATGATAGGAAACCATATGAGAGACACATTTTGGGAAGACTGCATTTAGTGGTTTATTCTATAATTTGGGATTAACAAGAAGCTAGCTAGCTGTCAAGAAGTGAAGGATATGGAGAAAAAAATGGAAAGAGATTTTTGAAGGTATCACGTGCAGTCAATGGGATCTGTACAACACAAGTCCAGTTAAACCTCCATTGAGTAGATTCTTACTGATTACATAGACATATCTGTCTAGGAGTGCTCTCTGCCTCAACTGCTAGTATATCCAGGGTGTCCTGTTACATCTTTTTATCTTCTTTCTCATCGAAACAAGGTCCACCTTTTCCGCCTTTCTCTCCTTTGCTTTCTCTATGTTTACTCAGCTTGTCTGTTTCAAGTTTTCTTTATGTTCAATCTGGCTAATTTTAAATTCTTAAATTGAGAATCAGATTATCCGTTTCTGTTTCCTGTGAATGAGGTTCTGAAAGGGCATTCAAAGTTTTTGGTTTGTTTGTTTATATGCTTCTTATTTAATCCTGAAAGTAAACTGCAACATGAGGCATTGTGGATTGCTTAAGTTTGGATGTAAGTTAAAATATATCGTTAATTTAAATTATTTTTTTACTTCCACCTTTTTTTGCCCTCTTTGCAGTGTGGTCTCGACATGCTATAGATGAGCTTTGCCTTTGTTCTAATACAATTTCTGAACTATTGTATTAAAGGATGCTTTTTAATGATTACATTGATTGTTGACCTCCTACTTTACTGGAGAAATTATTTAACTTATTGAGTCATTGGGGCAGCTGTTATTTAATTAAACATTTTACTTGAGCATACATTAATTCTTTTTGTTTTCTATTTATCATTCATTGAAATCTGTCTGGCTTAGGATAAGTACTGTTTTCTTTGTACTGTATTGACCTTTAATCATTGGTATAATGAATGATACTAGATATCAACCTCTGTTACAAAAGCACATAAGAACAATTAACTCTCTTGAGATTTGCTATGGAAACTCTTCTTCTTCTTGGATACTCATTATTCCCTTAATCCTTTGGAAGAATTTGGGAAGCAAGCATTCAGCTGACTATCATCTTGTTTATGACTCAGTTCCTTGAAGCAAATCCAATTTATTCCATGTATACCTCTTATTTACAGATAAGCATGCAAATGATTGCAATTTTAGTGGAAAACCAGACCTATCCAAAATAGCATACATTCATGCCAAGCACCCAGATTCATCTCTCTCTCTTTCTCCCCACACACATAGACACCTGTGCCTCTTTGAAAAATCTCTTTGCGTGGTCATGATTTCTTTTGGACAGTTTGGGTTGGCTCAGAGGAAAACAGGCTAGCAGGATAATGACAGAAAGAAGAAGAGTACAGAAAATTTTCTCTCCGTCAACTTTTTACCATTATCCCACAATTTAATAGCAATAGCACTTAGGCTTATACATTGTTTTACAGCCTTCTCTAAGCGGTTTTACAGAGTTAGCATATTGTCCCCAACAATTTGGTTCCTCATTTTATCTACCTCGGAAGGATGGAAAGCTGAGTCAACCTTGAGCCTGGTGGGATTTGAACTGCCAAATTGCAGGCAGCCGGCAATCAGCAGAAGTAGCCTGCAGTACTGCACTCTAACCACTGTGCCACTGAACCAGGCTGAATCATCTTTTTCTTTTATCTTTTTATTGTCATTCAGTCTATGTATCAGAGATTCAAATATTATTTTGTCTTTCTTCTCAGCTAGGCTTCCAGTTCTTTATGGTTTATAAGTGTGTGAATACCTTATCTTGCGATAAGGGAATAAATAGCATTTCCAGTAGTGCAGAAAATATCAGGATAGATGCAGATTAAAAAGTCTCAGCTTATATATTTATCATCTTTCATCTCTCCTTACTGACCTTGAAGTGGAGAACCATGAACTATAATTAGAACTGGCCAGGAATCACTGTTCTTACCAAAGATTAGAATAGAATATATACCTTACACGAGTAATACATTTGTGACATTTATTATGTTGGTTATAATGGAAAACTCCATAAGAAACTTGGGGACGGAGATGACCAGGCTTTTAAAGATACAATTATAGTCTGCACTGAAATGAATTTCCAATAAGGATCATTTAACATTTTTAAACATAAATTTCTATCCTAAATTGCTTACCACACTGGCTCTCTGGATATGAGATCCAGACTCTTTTTTCTGTTTTGATCTTTCTTTCTTTTCTTTTTTTAAAGGAAAGTATCACTCCTAGTAGAGAAGCCCCAGCTTCCTACTTTGTTGATACAGAGGTGAGCAGCACATCTACTAATGTATATGAGTTAACAGCAAATTAAAGAAGAATCATAGTAGAGGGACAAAGTGTGGAAATAAATTCCGTGCCAAAGTAAACTTTTAAACATTCTTTGGAAAGCCTGCTAGTCCCTTCTTGATTAGTATAGGTGTGAGTCATCTTTTGGTCATTAATTTATGAAAACAAGGGTGTCAGTTCTTGAACAGGCTTGGAAATCATCAATCCTCTGTCATATTCATTTTCTTTCCCCATGTTTAATCCTGCTACATGGCTTTGAGAGTGAGTAGTGAAGAAATGTACTACGTATGTTCACAGGGATTATATTTTCCAGGGAAAAGATATCCAGAACAATAAACAAGCAACATTAAATTCATGACACCATAGACTGAATGCCATTCTTTACATTAGCAATGAAACCATCACATTATAGGTGGTCCTCGGCGTACGACCACGGTTGAGCCCAACATTTCTGTTCCTAAGTGAGACAGTTGTTGAGTGAATTTTGCCCCAATTTACAACCTTTCTTGCCGTGGTGGTTAAGTGAATCACTGCAGTTAAGTTTGTAACATGGTTAAGTGAATCTGGCTTCCTTGTTGTTTTTGCTTGTCAGAAAGTCGCAAAAAGGTGATCACATGACCCCAGGACAATGCAACAATCATAAACACGAAGCAATTGCAAGCATCTGAATTTTGATCACATGACCATGGGGATGCTGCAATGGTCATACGTGTGAAAAACAGTCAGTGTCAGTGTCATTTCAAACGGTCACTAAATGAACTGTTGTAAATCAAGGATTATTATAATGAAGCTGGCACATATACATTCCCAATTGGCTGCACAAGCTGCAAACACTGAAATAGTTGAATGTGAATGAGGTTCTAGAGTGGATAGTATTGAATGTAAGTAATGTCTGAGTTTGAACTTAATTGTCCTTCTATGAATCTCTTCCTTTTTTGTTGGTTTGTTTTAAACATTTAATCATGCCTAGCTCTTGGAGACATTATAGCAAGTGCTCTCCATGCTACCCTGTCAAGCACAGTTTCTTTCAACTGTTAAATGTTCAACTTTTTATCAGAGTTGGTGTTAGTAGCATGTTCTTTGCTTGCATTTTCTTCTTGTTCCACTAACTATTCATAGCATCATTGCCTTCTCCAATTTGCACGCACAGCATGGACAAATCAAATCAGACATAGACTTATGAGTTTAGCTTCTAGTGATGGGTCTGGGTTTATATGTTTTAATACTTTTCTGTTAGTGGTTGTCCATGGGCAATAATTTACGCCAGCACCACAGTTCAAAGGCATCAATTCTTCTTCAATCAGCCATTCTTAGTGTCCAACTCTCACACCCATACATCATTATAGGGAAGACTATTGCTGTAACTATCTTGCTCTTTGTGTTTATATCAATATATCTGCTTTTCCAGATCTTATTTCTGTTAACCATTCCAGTGCAGTCTAAGGTTATCCTGTGTTTTATTTCAGGAGTAGAACTGCCATCAAGAACAATTTTGGATCAAAGGAAGATAAATTCTTGAACTAATTCAATTTCCTCCTTATTGTTTGAGGTGTTTGGCTGCTGGCTCATCTTTGCAATCAGTTACAGTGTTCTGTGGGTTATGTGATCACAATTTTTTGCCCATTCAGAAAAATGGATTCACACGATCAAGGAATTTGCTTAACGACCATGGATTCACTTAACAACTTTCACAAAATGTTGTTAAATTGAGTGCAGTCAAATGAGTGCCTTGAGAAGATGACTATAATAATTTACAACTAGAAATTCAGTTCCAGTTGTGATTATAAATTGAGGACTCCCTGTATTGTATAATTTGAAAAGGAGTAATATATTTATTTCCCTCTAATACAGCAATGTGCACCACTGTTTCATGTGTCTGGAACTTATGTACAGATTACTTGTGATTGTCTACCTATTTTATCTACACAGTTGATCTAAAAATACCTAGGCATAATTTGCATGTTATCTTGGTAAGGTGAACTGAATCCAGTGGATTTCTGTATAACTTTTTCTCATGTACTAGTGGTTATCTGGGAAGAGAGGGTGCATATTTAACCTGGCACCTTCTCCTTGGTGCCTCCTAGAAATAATATGCTGAAATTTCCTATGCTGCAAACAAACAGAAGTGCTGGAAAATAGGATACCCTCAAATATGTCATATTTTTAAATTATTCTACATACTATTTTTCTTGTTCTCAAAAGACATATTCTTTTACAGCCTTATGTTTCTCACTGCTCTGTTAGGGGCCCCTTTGCCTGTCTTGTCTTGCCTTTCTTACTTTGAGTTCTTTCCCAGAGTGGATGCATTTCTCTTTTTAAACAGACCACAAAGACTTTAAGTGCCATCAGGTAGCTGTGAACTATGCACCTTTTGGCAAGGTGGAAATCAGGTGAAAACAAGATTTCCCCCCCTGATAATAAATATCTCTTTTTTAAATCAGTATTTACTTCTGATAGAATTGCTTTATTAATAATGGATTCTAGAGAATGCTAAGACTGTTGATATGTTAAAAATCAAGATCTTCTCTTCATAAGATTTTCACTATGCAAATCAGTGTTTTACTTTGAGCCTAGAAAACAAAGGCACTTGGCAACCAGTTCAAGTCTTCCATCATGGATCTGATGAAAACTTGTGATCCTGCCTTGTTATTTCTTTTCTCCACCAGTTTGTGGCCAGATATTTTCCTAAGAGTTGGAAAAGAATTCCAGATAGTATTGGACTTTGCCTCTGCATAGTGAACCAATATCATTTATGCAAAATTATGATGTAGGCAAGATAATAAAGCAACATAAAATGGAAGAGCATGAAAGGGGTCTAACGCTGAACATAGCAATAGTGTGGACTAGAGCCTTAATATTCCTGTTTCCCGACTTCAGTGTAGGAAGGAGAACATGTGGGTTTAATAACAAAACAAGGGTTGCTTTTTCTGGAGTTTACAAAGAGGTTTGTCTGAAATTCAGCTATTGGATAGAATAATTTCCGTATCTTATCTTGCTTTATCTCTAATAAGATTCTGAGTGACCTTTAACCAGCTCAAACTAGGAATTTGGTCTGTTTGCTAAATTAAAGCGTCTTTTGATGATTTAAGTTGCCTTTAATAAAGCAAACATTAGATTGAAAGTCTTGTAGCAACTAGTTTAATTGATGACTTACCTTGTTATGAACTGAAGATAAGGAATAGCAGTTTATTGCTGAGAGTTCTACAAAAGATTATATTAACCTACAGAGTACTTAATTTGCCTAAGGTAAAATTATATTATTAATATACCCACCATTAGAGTGTATTTGCTGAATCCATCTGATGCTATATTGCTATGTATTAATCTGAATAGAGATACTTTTTCAGTTTACAAATGTTTACACACACACACATACATATATGCATACATATATATGGTGAACATTTGTAAACTGACAAGGATATCAAGGAAACATCTTGAATATAATGTTTTGTGATCAGGATCTTATTCATCTTCCTAAATCTATCTAAACCATGTAGCAGCTATCCACATGCAAATAAAACTCTAGAATTTTCTTCACACAATTATACATGCCCAACTTTGATGTCTTTTGCCTGTCAAGATCTAAAAGTTCATGAAAAAGGCATATGTATGATCATGGTGCTGTTTTAAAATACTGCTACACAACAAACCAGTTAGTGGTGGTTGTTTCTTTTGTTCTAAGCCTTTTATCTCTATCAGGTCTTAAGTCTTCCTTTGAAACCATAAGAAATGTTCAGGCATTTTTTTTTTATTGTGAAACCTAAGCAGCAGTTAAGCCTGCATAGTTGCGGATAAAATTTTATTAGTTAGCAATAGTCTTGTCTGTCTGCAAGAGGCCCTGCATGACAGTACACTTGGTTTTTGTGTGCCTGTGAGCTGATATGTGTATTTTAATTAACCTCTTACACATTTGTTCAGATATTCAGGTCTGTTCATGTTGTCATCGACCTGCTATTCTGGCTTTTCCGGAGTCTGCTACATGGCCCCACCGTTGATGTCCAAGGGGCTCAGCTTTCTACTTAGTTGTTGGGATTTTAATGCTTGAGTTCACAGAGGTTTTCTTTGGCACGGAGCTCCTTATTTCCTCTGTGTGTTTTGAGAAAGGGGCTGGTTATATTTCTTTTCTATTCTCTGACTCTGGACACTGTAGAAGAAAAGGCACCTTCCTCCAGTTTGATGCAAGTTTAGCAGTCTGTCCACTTAGCGGGCCCATAATAAGCCAGGAAAAAGTATGTCCAATGATTTGCTAACATTTTTATTTAACATTTGGAGTCTTGCTGACTAAAAATATAAATAATCTTACTTATATTTTTAGTCAGCAAGACTCCAAATGTTACATAAAAATGTCAGCAAATAATTGGATATACTTTTTTTTGGAGTGGACAATTGTTGGTTTGTTAGGTTTAATGTTCCAGTGCTGTTACAGGCACTATTCACTTAAGAATTATTGCTCATTAAGAAAACATTGAGCTAATTGTACATAATTTCCTGAAAAAAAGGAGTTGATTTTACTACAGTCACCAACATCCCAAAATCACAATGTGAGAAAATATGCTAGGCAATAAAGAAATGTGATTCTTGTGAAGGAAATAGCACCCACAAACACAGACAAGATATATTTGATCGCTGATCAATAAAAGTGTTGGACAACAAAATTTCAGTAACCTAGTACATGTAGTCCTTGACTTATGACCACAATTGAGCCCAAAATATCAATTGCTAAGCAAGACTGTTGTTAAATGAGTTCTGCCCAATTTTAGGACCTTTCTTGCTGCAATTGTTACATGAATGACTGCAGTTATTAAGTTAGTAACAAGGTGGTTAAGTGAACGTGACTTCCCCATTGACTTTGCTTATTAGAAGATTGCAAAAGGTGATCATGTGACCCAGGGACACTCCAATCATCATAATACATGCCGGTTACCTAGCATCTGAATTATGATCACGTGACCATGGGAATGCTGCAACGGTCGTAGGTCTGAAAAACAGTTATAAGCCACTTTTTTCAGTGCTGTTGTAACTTCAAAGAGTCACTAAACAAATGGTTGTAGGTTGAACACTGCATGTACAATAAAAACCAAATAGCAATAGAAAAATAATTGTGATGTGCAGCAGCAATTTTTAAAATTTTTGGATAAAATAAATGGGGTATAGAATCTATGGTAATAGGAACTGTTAAAAACAAAATACAAGTACTACTTGACTTACAAGCGTTTGTTTAGTGGCCATTCAAAGTTATAAGAGCACTGAAAAAAGTGACATGAGGGTTTTTTACATTTATGACTGCTGCAGCATCCCCATGGTCATGTGATCAAAATTCAGATGCTTGGCAACTGATTCATATTTATGATAGCTGCAGTTTCCCAGGGTCACATGATCACCTTTTGCACGTGGCCCGACAAAACCGCGCTAGTCAAAATAGCGGCGACAAAACCGCGTCGCTAAAGCCGTGACGTCATCGTCGCAACATCATCACCGCAACGTCATCACCGCAGCGACAACAGCGCAGCGACAGAAGGGCGCTTTAAAACAGCGCAGCAGCAGAAAGCTGATTTAAATTAAGGTAAGGGTTAGGATTAGGTTTAGGGGTTTGGTTTAGGGTTAGGTTTAGGGTTAGGTTTAGGTTTAGGTTTAGGGTTAGGGTTAGGGTTAGGGTTAGGGTTAGGTTAGGTTTAGGTTAGGGTTAGGTTAGGGTTAGGGTTAGGGTTAGGGTGCTGATTGCTTCAGAAGGCGCGGATTTGCCCTCCGCGGTTATGTCGCGCTAGGGTCGTTTTTTTCCTTAGCGCTTCGGACGGCGCGGATTTGCCCTCCGCGCTTATGTCTGCGCGGATAAGGGCTTCGCGGTTTTGTCGGTGAACCCCTTTTGCAACCTTCTGTCAAGCAAAGCCAATGAGGAAGTCAGATTCATTTAACAACTGTGTTACTAAATAACTGCAGTGATTCATTTGACAATTGCGGCAAGAAAGGTCATAAAATGGGGCAAAACTGACTTAACAATTGTTTTGGGGCTCAATTGTGGTCGTAAGTCAATGGAACAAATGGAGCAAAATGTGCTAAAGAAATAATGGCATATTTTGAAACAATACAAGAGCCAAACTGAGGAAGAAGTTATGTTTTAATAAGATAAAGGCTTCATTTAAAAGTGTTTTTTTTTTTTTAAAGGAGAGTCCATGCACAAATGTAGGACAATTTAGCTTTTGGCTGGTGCTAATCATAAGAGCCCCAGTGAATATGGCCATACTGCATCTAATCCCTCAGACCAAGCTTTCTTTGATATAAGAGCTTTTCCACAGTTGACTGTTACTTCTCTGTTATGTCTCTCTTGGTCCCCTATTTATTTCATAAATAAGTAAACAACGGCCCTTTTTACAATTTCATAATTGTCAGCCTGTATTTATTATTACTTTAATCAATCATGATTTTGTGCCTTGTTCTTATTGTGTAAATTTTGGAAGCTACATAAGAGTCTGGGTGATTTTTAGATGGTCCGATAAATCCTGTAAAAAATATATATAAACCTCTAATGCTCTTGCAGCACATCTTAAAAAAATAATAGCTGAATCTATGATTTGTTTCATTCTATCAGATTTCTTGAATAATAAGATTAGGTGAAAAGTAACTCATCAACATTATTTCAGACTAGGGTTAAATGGTATGAGCAATATCTGCCTTTATTACATGAGGTGACACTGCAAGATTAATTTTTTTCTAGGTATTTTTTTTTCTAGGCAGGGGTTTCCATGGTTGTAGCCCCAGCAATCAGTGTAACAGCTGACATTTTATATGGTGCCCACCATTTTTAAAATTTTTCCTTCCATCTATTATAATACATAGATTCCTTTAATTAAAAAAGGGGGAAAGTGAGTCTACTATAAAACAAAGTGTACCCCATAAAATATTTTTAGCATAAAAATTATGCTGGGTCAAGGAGGGTGTAAACACTTTCCTATCTTTGCCTTTTGATTGTTCCCACTATTTTGGCTCAAAAAAGTTTGAATCCCCTATTTATGATGTCTGAATTATATCTAGTAATAGAAAAATTAACAGTAAATGTGTAATTTCATTATAATCTATTCTCCTCCCCCTTTATTTATTCAAAGAACTCAGGTGCTCTACAACATATCCCATTTTTCCCTTAATAACCCCACGAGGATCAATTAGGATAAGGTACAATGATTGATCCAGGGACTTCTTCATTTAAGTTCAGCCAGGAATTACAGTACCAAAGTAGGTTTTTTTAAAAATAGAATCCTTGCAGAAAAAACTGAACCAGCTTAATCTTTGATCTCTTCCCATGTCAACACTATGACATATCGTTTTGTTTAGAAATGAATTTGTTAGGAATGCTTTTTAACTTTTCCTGATTTGCAACCTATTTGAATATTTTTAACTAGAAAAGCAGTTAAAATAATGTAAATAAACAGTATCCATTACTGTAACTGAAAGAGGTTTTTTTTGTATAAAGAAAGTAGACATTATGGACAAAGAAATCTGAAAAGTCTAGCATTTTAGCTACTTTTCTAGCTAAAAAGTGGATTTGTTTTCTCAGGATTGCTTTTGTGACTAATTAAATGTATTCCTATATACAAGTCTGTAATTTTGCAATTATTGTCAAAATCCTATTCAGATTATAACAGATAGTAATTGAATTGGAACTTGATTTTTTAAGCAATTTTAGAGCTGAAGCTAAAACCCACTGTAACCAGTCATGTTGATTATTTATTGTTCTTTTAGTTTTTATTTTGTAAAATTTCTTTTTTAAGTTGAATTCGGATAATAGACCATATTGCAATGAAGGACTGATTGACTGACTGACTGTTGAAACTTTGCATAATTTGTATGTATGACAACATGTATTTTCTCTAGAAAGACTAGTAGGTACAGTATATTCAACTCTGAATTGTCCAGGATTTTTTTCTTCCATTTTTTCTTTTTCTGATTAGGAGTATTATGATATAGCTTACATGTGAGATGGTAGGCTATGGATGCATAACCCCATGAATGACAAATGGCTCTTGGTCACTTATTGTAATGATACTGTGTTCTCCATAATGAGGGGAGGAGTATCCAGGATGGGTTGACCTTGTCCTCTCATTGATTGGGCTGAGTCAGATAAGCTCTTTGGGCCATGCCCTGGTCACCAGGTACCACCCAGTTATCGACTCAGCCCCTCAACGGGCGGATGTGCTCATCCCAACTCCTGGAAAATTTTAAACTCACTGTTCACTGGATTGCATTTGCTGCCTCCCTGCCTGAGTGAGTAACTGGCTTTTGGCTGATTCCCTGGCCGGGAAGAGAGAGAGAGAGCATGCGCAGCAAGCCCTTCAGGGCAACGCACAGCCCAGGTCATAAAGAGAGACCTAGGGCACTATTCGAGATGGTGGGCGAGGGGACGCTCTCCTGGAAGCCCCAGGAAGGCAGTCACATTGGAGAGGCTCAGCCGGCACCAGACCGCTCCGCCCCCCACATCTCCCAGGGGGTCTAGCGGGTATTTTTAAATGCAGCGGAGCGCCCGCACCTGCCTGTGAGTGCCGGAGAGAGATAGCGGCCTGCAGGAGCTCACAAAACTCAGAAGAGAGCGGAGGAAGCGTGAGAAGAGCTCTCCAGTGGCAGCGGAAGCTGCGTGGCAGCCCCAAAGGCACAAGCCGCTTCCAAGTGTTCCCAGGGAGAGGAACTTTTTGAATTTGGAGCCAGTGGCCATTTTGGAACCATGTGATCCAAGATGGCGATGCCCAGAAGCACAGAGGATGCCGGCAGGACTCAAGCCTCCAGTCCAGCAGCCAGCAGTCCCACCGGAGGAGCAGAGGAGCAGCTAAACAGGTCAGAGACTGCTACAGAGGCTGCTAGGAGAAGAGGAGGAGGCAAGGCAAAGGCAAAGAGAAAGCACGTCTCCTCCAAGAGGGTCAAAGAAGCTGGCTGCAGCTCCAAGCCCCCAAAATCTGGCTCCAAATACAAAAGGTGGAGGCACTGAGCTTTGGAGCGCATTTGCCACAAGGCCAGCAGCAAAGAAGCTACCCCTGGCCAGGAACCTGGGGAAGGATTTTCAGGGATTCTACCTCCTGGCAGGACTGCAGATGGGGAAACACCCCCCCCAGGTGAGGATTCCCTTTGATACTTCAGGCATGGGGGGCTGCACGAGGATGGCAATCTCCCTCACACCCCACAGCAGTGGGACCCTCGCCACAGCCCTTCCCATCCACACCTGCTGGCACAGGGGCAGGAATACCACATACATCAGGGATGCCCAACTTCCAAGATATGATGATGTGGGCCTTCCAGCAGTGCATGGCAGCAACCTTTCAGCAGCCACAGATGCAGACCCAGGCAGCCTCTGTGCCTAGGATCTCAGAAGGGCTAGAGACTCAGGAGGAAGATTTTCCAGAATCACCTGCCTCCTTCCAGGGGGACAGCGATTTGGATTCCGAAGAGGGTGAAAACAGAGAGGATAGACTCTCTGAGGACGAAGGCATGCCTCCTCCCAAATCTATCTTCACCGGATTGTTCCAGCCCTCTCTGTACAAATCCCTTCTGTTCAAGGCCAAGCTTGGCAACAGGCCAACAGAAGCCCCGGCACAACCCCAGGGGTTTTCAACAGAAAACATTTTTGAGGAGCAGGCTATTGAGACAGACATGGTGCCCACACCCAAGTCTTTCCTAGACATGATCAAGCGGCAATGGGCCTCTCCCACGGCAGGCCCCATGCCCACTTCCACAGATAAGACCTTCTTCAACGTGGACAGGGACATGGCCCAGGTGCTTTCGCAACCCACCATCGACGCACCTGTCGGGGCCCTGCATATGCCTACTAACATGCCAGGGGAACCAGAGGATGCCCTGAAGGTGGAAGACAAGAAAGTGGACCTCATCTTACAGAGGACACATCAAGCAGTGGCCTGGGCAGTGAGAGCAGCCACCACCGCCTCCTTCTTCAACCGGTCTTCTTTACTGTGGCTGCAAGACCTGCAGCAGCGAATCCCCATTTTGGATGGCAGGGCCCACCAAGACATCAACAAGCTGGTGGCTGCCACCCAATTCTCCTCAGATGCCACCTTAGCTGCAGCCAGGTTTGCCTCCAGGGCGAGCGCCTCATCTGTGGTATCTCGCAGGCTGCTTTGGCTGAAGCAGTGGCAAGCGGAAGTTCACCACAAATGGCGCCTGACATTGGCCCCCTTCATGGGAGAATCCCTCTTTGGAGCAGCCCTCGACCCATTCCTGGTAGAGAACAAGGACAAGCGGAAGGTGCTCCCCACTGTTCATAAGAAGTCCAACTTCAGGGCGGTGCCATACCCTAGACGCTCCATCTCCTGGGGTCAGGATTTCGGGTCCTCCTTCCGGGGTCAGGATTACTTCAGGGGGTTGGAGTTTGGGTAATCGGGCCCCAGGCAGTACCAGGGAAGTGTTTCATCCAGGCAGAGATACCCAGATAGACAGCAGAGGGGCAGGTAGCAGAAGAGGCCCTTTCGAGGGGGCGGAAGAGGAGGAGGTGGGCGCTCCTTCCACAAGAACTAGAACTAGACCTAGCTCACCTCCCATTGGGGGGCACTTGGTGTACTTTGCCAACCGCTGGGACTTAACCTTCTCCAACAAGGGGGTCCAGAACACCATTTGTTATGGTCTCTCACTCGAGTTCCTCGCCAACCCTCTGAGTTCCTTTCGGAGCTGCTTGGTCTCAAGCAGCCTGACCCAGAGCTTGCTGATGCAGGAGGCTATCCAACACCTGTTGGACATCAGGGCCATCCAGCCAGTGCCTCTAGAGCAGCAAGGCCAGGGATATTACTCTATTCTCTTTGTAATTCCTAAGGCCTCGGGTGGCTGGAGAGTGATTCTTGACTTGAAACGCCTGAACCGTTTCATCCGCTATTGGAGGTTTAAGATGCATTTGCTGCATTCCATCCTGGAAAGGATTAGGCAGGGAGATTTTCTCACCTCCATAGACCTCACAGAGGTCTACTGCATATACCCATAGCCCCGGAACACCGTAAACATCTCAGGTTCTGCTACCTAGGGCACCAATTCCAGTATTGAGCCCTGCCTTTTGGGTTGTCATCCGCCCCTCGAGTTTTCACGAAGGTAATGGTGGCATTGGCAGCTCACCTGAGCAGCTTCCTGTTTGAATTCAATGTTATTTAGATGTCCTGCTATTGCAGTTGTCCTCATTCAAGGGTGCACTATGGGATCTAGACACTACTATGGCAGTCCTGAGATACCACAGGTTTTCGGTAAACATGGCCAAAAGCCACCTTCACCCCTCCACTAGTCTGGTCCACCTAGGAGCCCTGATAGATACAGAGGCAGGAACAGTTTCTCTGTCATCAGAAAGACAGCTCTCTCTTAGGCAACTAGCTGCTCAGGGAGCCAGGGGGCGTAGGGAGTTCTTAGCCACACTGTCCAAGCTGCTGGGCACCATGGTGTCTGCCATTGGCATTGTCCCTTGGGCTCAGTTCCACACCAGAGACCTCCAATGGTTCCTTTTGCCTTTCCAGCGAAGGCACATGAGCTGCTCCCAGACCAAGGTTCTTCTGCCCACAGAGGTATCCCGCTCACTGACTTGGTGGACATCCCCGGCAATTTCCAAAGGTGAGATCTTCAGAATGCCAGACAGGGTGACGGTAACAACGGACGCAAGCCTGTTCGGATGGGGCACCGATCTGCGGGCTCAGATGGCACAAGGACAATGGAGCCTGGTGGAACTGACTCACAACATAAACTGGTTGGAGCTCAGGGCGGTCTGCCAGGCCCTCCTGCAATTTCATCACCTTGTCAGGGTCAGCCACATCTTAGTCCTCACAGACAACATCACCACCAAGGCTCATATAAACAGACGGGGGGGGGGGACGACGGACCAGATTGAAGGCCCTCCATGAAGGAGGCCAAACGACTAGGGCAGTGGGCTAAAAGGAACCTTCTGTCATTGACTGCGGAACATATAGCGGGGGTGGACAACATCAGAGCCGACTGGCTCAGCCGGACCGAGATGAACAATTCAGAGTGGAGGCTACAGCCGGCAATATTCGAGGAAGTGGCAAAGCACTTCGGATGCCCGGAAGTCGACCTATTCGCCACCCCTCTCAACGGCCAGCTTCTAAGGTTTTATTCCAGGTATCAGACATGGGAGGCAGAGGGGGTGGACGGTCTCCGATGCCCATGGCCCTGGGAGCTCCTCCACCATTACCTCTGATTCTCAAGGTCATACAGAAAATCCTGCGGGAGGGGATGGAGGTGGTGGTGATTGCCCCACACTGGCCCCAGAGGCCTTGGTTTGCTGATCTCCAATCTCTCTCAGTGGACAGGCCCTGGAGGATCCCCCAGGATATGATCTTCCTCAGCCAGGGATCGCTGGAGCACCCGGACCTCAGTGGGTTCAGTTTACCACTTGGCGCTTAAGTGTAGCATCCTGAGGGAAGGCCACTTCCCCAGGGTGATACAGATTATTCAGGCGGCTCGCAGACCTTCCATGGAGTGCATTTATGGCCGAACAGGAAGTCTGAAGTCCTGTTTGTCTCTTTCCAGCCGGGATCCCTGGGAAACAAGGTGACATCCATCACCATGGGCAGGTGGTTACGAACCTGTATTGTTACCGCCTACCAAGCATGGGATCTCCAAACACCAAGCTCTATTACAGCGCATTCCACACAAAGCACAACCACCTCTACGGCCTGGGCTACCCAGGCTTTATTGACTGAGATCTGTAGGGCAGCTACATGGTCTTCCCCCTCACCATTCGTGAGGAACTACAAATTGACTCCTTTGCCTCTGCAAAGGCTTCATTCGTGCATAGGGTGTTGCAGGCTGTGCACAGGGTGGAGGTGACCCCTCACCAGGCATAAGGTTGTGTGAGCTCTTAAAATGGGTAGCCCTCCGTAGGGACATGTAAGCTTTGGTACGTCCCATCCTGGATACTCCTCCCCTCACTAGGGAGAAAGGGAGTTGGTACTTACCTGATACGCCTCTTCTCATAGTGGGGGAGGAGTATCCCGCCCTTCCCTTATATGGTTATGTAGCATGAGCGTTATGTTTGATGGTTGAACTGTTCTGTTGAAGAAACAAATAAAGGTTGAAACTAAGATAAAGTCTGGAGTGGATGACACAGCGAGTCAGATAAGGTTCTTCACCGATAACTGGGTGATACCTGGTAACCAGGGCGTGGCCAAAGAGCTTATCTGACTCAGCCCAATTAATGAGAGGACAAGATCAACCCATCTTGGATACTCCTCCCCCACTATGAGAAGAGGCGTATCAGGTAAGTACCAATACCCTTTCCCCTGAAAATAAGACATGGTCTTATTTTCTTTTGTCTCCCCAAATTTTGCGTGGGCCTTATTATTGGGGGGAGCTTATTGGTTTGGGGTTGCCAGGTGGCTGCTCTCTTGTGAGTGGGCGCCCGAAGAGCCGGGCACAGCTTCAGGGGCAAACAGCTGTGTTGCACTGTCGCAGCAGTGCAACAAAGCTGCCATGAGGTGACCATGCTCATGAGCAGCCGCCCGGCAACCCCCCTTTCTAGCCAGGCAGAGTGCCATTCACCGACCCAGTAATATACCAAAGGCGCTAAGCCACATGGCGCTCTGCCTGGCTGGAAAGAGAGATTGCGCGAGCAGTTGTTCTGCCTCCAGCTTGCGTCTCAGCCTCACGATATCCAGGTCTCCTTGCAAGGCTGGGCCAGGGCGCTGCTGTGGCCGCAGCCCCACTGCCGCCGCTGCAGTCCTGTTGCCACTGCCACTGCCATGCTCCGAGCATAACCGGCTTCCAAACTCCGGAGATCCGCTGCCAAGTCTTCTGGCAGCGGTCACTCTGGGACTATGCTCTATGGTTGTGGGCTGGCTGCGGGAAGACTCTCTGTCCCACCAGAGTCTTCCAACAGATATTCCAGATATTACTGGGTCGGTGAATGATGCTCTGCCCTGCTAGAAAGGGGCATTGCCAGGCAGCTGCTCATGGGAGCAGCTGCCCAGCAAACCCCTGCTCCAGCTGGGCACAATGCCACACACCAACCTAGCGGTATCCCAAAGGCGTCAAGCAATGTGAGCACCTTTGTCCCCCTTCCTCCCAGCTCCTGCGGCCTTGCGCCTTTGGGATATCGCTAGGTTGCACTCTGCCCGGCTGGAAGGGGGGGTTGTATTATTGGGGGAGGGCGTATATTTTTGCCCACAGGAAAAATATGGCATGGTCTTATTATCAGGATATGTCATAATTTTGGGGAAACACGGTATGTGGAAATGAAGAATAAGGGGAAGAGAGACTGCCTAGGAAACAACCAGACAAGAGAGGGAGGGGTTCCTAGTGGCTTAATGAAGAAGAAATTTAGGAAGGACCTAAAGGCACTAATTGATCAGGTGGTTAAAAGTAACAGCAGGAGAGTTGTATCTTTAGACTTACAAAATTCTGTTAAGTAGTCTTATGATAAAATCAAATTAACTCATTTAGTTGTGCTTTCCATCTCGTCTACCTGGAGGTGCTGGGATTTACCCAGGATCAGATGTCCCTCTCTCCTGGTTAAAAAAAAAGTTTGGTAATTATAGAACAAAGAGAAAAATCCATAGAAAGAAGCTGGAGTAAGATAAGGAATTGATTTTCTATCTCTCCAACAACCTTTAAGGAATTATATCCAGTAATTGAAGCAGAGGAACATTCTCAGGAGACTTCTATTTCTATGCAAATGTGTAGCTAAGAATTTGCACTAATTAAGGAGAAGGAGGAGAAAGAGTGTTATTGCTACTTGTGCTAAAACTCATATTTTTTAAAAATCTCTCTGTGTAAATTATAGAATTGTCTTTCATCTTTCACAGATATTTCAGGTTGTGTTCATGTTCTTTTTCTTTACAGTTTCTTGTGATCTGTAATAATATTTTGCAAACTGCACATTTAAGAAAAAATGGCGGCAGAGTGCTCTTCAGTTGTAGCATACCAGCACCATCTTGTGGCTTGTTTCTTTCTTAACTAATTCATAAGACTGTTTTCTAGGGCAATTTGTTAATCGTCTCCTTTCATGTTGAATGCCTACACTTTAATACATAAAAGTGTTATGGGATTTTGTTTTGGTTTGTTTTTGCTTTGCCCCCTCCCCCACATTTTTTTACCAAAATATTTCATTTTTATCACTTGCAAGATCTCCCAAGGGGAAAGAAGGGATAAATCCTCTGACCATCAACCTCTTCACTATATGTTTAGGAGAGGGCACTGTAAAATGATTTTTGGTAACTGGCAAAAAGCAGCACAAGCTGTTACAGTCCTGTCTCTTTTGCACACCAAGATTAGGAGATAGGCACCTGGTGAGGGGCCCTAGAAGATAAGTGTTACAGCAGGAACTATAATCTCATATTTACCTCAAAGTAGAAGGTAGGACCAGGTTTGTGAAGAGATTGAGGTTTTCTAGGAGAAGATTTGAGACCACTAACATTCTCGTCTACAGGCCTTAGTGATAATTTCAATGAGTTTTATCATTGGATATTAAACTTACTGTGAAACTATTTTTGTTATGGATTATCTAAATTTTTCATTAAGATTGTTGTTCAACTGTTGTTAAGAATTACTCTTATTTATAGCTTTCATTTATTAATACAAATTGGAGGACCAGATCTCAAAAAAGGGGAGGAGAGAATGAGGGTTTTTTATTTTTATTAATGAATTCTATATGGAATCTTCAATGTTCCAAATAACAAAACATCTGTTGAGATTTGGGGACATAAAACAGAAAAAATCGGAAAGGTTTTTTTTTTAAACCAAGATATTAAAATTGTTGTTTATGTCTAGCTTCTTGCATAGGAATATATAACCTCTCTCCACCAAAAATCAAGTCCAACTAGAATACTTCATTTTTTTGGATTCTAAACAATATTGTAGAATGTTGCTATTTGTTTGTTATGCTGTTTCTGAAGGAATTCCTGTTCATATTAACTGTATACTTAGAGAAACTATGTTCATCTGATTGGATCTTAACAAATAGTTAAATGTCAGTGTGGAGCTTTACTTAAATCTCTCTTTTTCAGTTACAAGAGTATTTTCATTGGTTATTTGAAAATAATTATACCGATTTTGTTCTTGGCAATTTTGGTACTTGCTGCTAAATATGATTATCAGTTTCTATTTACTATCTGTTGCCTGTATTGAATCTGACTCATCTGAAAATAATCAGCAGAAATGATGGAGACAGAACCTATCCATTTACATTGTCTCCTCATTTTACATTAAGTGAGCTTCAATTTACCCATTGGTGAAGTTGAGTATATACATTTAAGAGTCAGATTGACTTTTGAACGAAGTCAGACTATGAGACAAGGCTGGAAATCAGATATTTAGAGGAAGTGAACTAGAACTATGATATTTTCTTGCATAGATTGAATATTAGGAATGGAATCTGTAGAGCTAGGCATTAATTAGAGTGTCTCCATTGCTATACAATACGCTTAGTTGTAGTTAGTCTTAAGAAGTTTGGCTAGATTTGTTTTAAGTTTGGTGAATCTGTATTAGGTAATGAACTCATCTGCTACTGCTGCAACCTAAGGGATGTGGCTAGTCTGGCTTAGTAGTAAATAGGGTTAATTATCATTCAGTTTGCTAGTTTGTGACTTAATATTTGTATGAACTCACTCTATTGATCAGGTTATTTTTTTTCTGAGAATTCAGTTATGATGTAGTAGATGGGGGTGCTGAAGCTATCAGCCAAAATAATAGTACTGGAATGTGCATACTGTGTTCTCCAACTCTTGGAGAGATTGCTAAAACATAGTTCCTAGCATTCCTCCCTATGCTTTATGGCATTGTTGGAAGATGATAATCAACAATCTCTTTGAAGGTCACAGTCACCCAATCTTGCTTTATTGAGAAAAAAAATCTTTTAATTTCTGGCTCCTAGTTTTAGTTTGCAATAGTCTGGAAAACCCCTCTATAGTAGCAAACAGAAAAGAAAACATAAATTCATTTTGGTATCTTGTAGTCATCAGGATTTGGATTTTTACAGTCCAGATCAAATAGACTTAACTTTGTCCAATGCTAACCATTTTCACTAAAGATTATGAGAAAATAGCACTTCTAAAACACATCATGTGGAATATCTGTTCTAATACTCTTTAGGACAGGAAACACATTGTTAATTGACAATTAGAAAATAAAATTAGAACAGCAATTCCATATGTGTTTCAGAAATGCCTTCTCTATGCCAAAGTGCCATTTGTATGCTTATAAGGAAGCTTAATTGCACAAATACTGATTTGTTAATGCTAAAAATAGCAAAATGCCACTTTTTTGGCATTTTAGGCAAAAATCGGCAAGAACATAACCCAGTCTACACAAATCAATCCTGCATTTCATTAAAAATAAATCTTATCAGAAGGTGGAAGAAATAATATGGAATGTCAAAGATTGGCCTTATATATTGTTGTATTAAAAGGGTGATGTAAAATATGTCATATACTTGATCCGTTTGCACTAATTTTAGATTTGTTTTTCAATCCAATGCAAGTAGCTTGGTTTAAACTAGAAAGCTTTAGAACTATTTTTGTAGGTAGGATATTCAAAAGAAAACCTTGTGTATGAAGTTGCCTGGAACCAGCAGATTTTATTAGAGGTCCTGCTGTATGTTCCAACATCATAACATGCTAAGTAATTAGATATACTGTATGTGGCAAGATCTTTTCTGTAGCATTTCTTCATCAAGTTTATTCATTATAATTTATTACAGGATTTATATCCCAAATTGTTTTAAAATGTAACTATTGTATTCCTTCCCTTCTGAATTTTAAATAGTCAAAAATGATTTTGTTAGCCTTGTAAGATATTTTATTGTCTTGGCTTTTTTTAAAGGAATGTTTTATTATTTTTTTAAAAAAAGATTTTTATTTGGTGTGTTTTTGCTGTATTGTATTATCTTTAAAAAAATAGTAAGCTTCAGACTCTTACTATTTAATAATAGTAAGTGTCAGCCTTTTCATTCTCTCCTTGGTTCCCAAATAGATGTGGATGAGTGTGCAGAGGGGAACGGTGGCTGCCAACAAACTTGTGTCAACATGATGGGAAGCTATGAGTGCCATTGCCGTGAAGGCTTTTTCCTGAGTGATAACCAGCATACCTGCATCCAGCGTCCTGAAGGTTGGTCTTTAATGTTTTTATTTCTGCTTTTCCGTATCTCTTTTGGATTTCTAACTTTATCATCCGGTTTAAAGAAGAGATGGGAAATTACAGTTTCTTGTATTTCAGTTGGCCTTGCCTGTGGATGGATAAATAGAGAGTTCGAGGTTCGAGGTTCATTTTATTTATATGCTGCCCTATTCCCTGAGGGACTCAGGGCGGCTCACAAACCCAAAGGGAGGGGGGAGGTAAACACAAAGAACTATGACAAAAAAGGTACAAGGGGATTTAAAAAACAGCCAACAGTCACACGATTCGAGAGGGGAAGGGAACTCATCAACCCCAGGCCTGCCGACACAGCCAGGTTTTAACGGCTTTTCGGAAAGCCTGGCGAGAGGTGAGGGTCCGAATCTCTGCGGGGAGCTCGTTCCAAAGGGCCGGCGCAGCCACAGAGAAGGCCCTCCCCCGGGTAGTAGCCAGATGACATTGGCCAGTAGATGGAACCCAGAGGAGGCCTAATCTGTGGGATCTAATGGGCCTTTGGGAGGTAATTGGCAGCAGGCGGTCTCTCAAATACCCAGGTCCAATAATATGAAGGGCTTTATAAGTGACGACTAGCACCTTGAAGCATATACGGAGACCAATCGGTAACCAGTGCAGCTCGCGGAGGATAGGTGTAACGTGGGTGTACCGAGGTGCACCCACAATCGCTCGCGCGGCTGCATTCTGGACGAGCTGAAGTCTCCGAATGCTCTTCAAGAGTGCCATTACAGTCCTGCATTCACGTTTTGGGATTAGAATTTCCCAATGTGTGATTTTTCAAACTGGTTGTTAATCTTGGTAATTGCCTCAACATGCTGTAAAGGCACCAGATTGAGAGAGATTATTTATGCTCTGAGTTGGCTGCTTCTCAGTCCCACTTCAGACAGTGATCTCACTTCAAACACCCTACTACAATTGAAGTAAAATGCAAAACACACATTCAAATTGGTATTAACTACTGTAAATGGAGTAGGACACAGTAGGTTTATTTTGTTTGTCTGACAACTGATTAGTGTACTGATGAGACAAATTTCAACTCATACAAACTGCTGGTTTCATTATCCTGATTTAAATCATTTTTCATCGAGTTTTTTTTGTTACAGTTTCAAAATACTCTTAATTAACATATGATTGTAGTCATAGTTAGACAATTCATCTCTCTTATTGGAATTGCTGGACAGTGGGCATTCCTATATTTAACTCTCTTATTTTTGGTGACATTTGTAATACCAAATGAATTTTCTGACCAGTTAATCTGCTAAACCATTTGGAATTTTTGAAAAAAAGAGTCAAGTTTACCTGAAGCATCAGGTGTCAAAAATTTCTTTGATATAATATTTTTTTAAAATGTTCAGAATTCCCAAAAGATAAATAAAAAGAGTGTAAATGTCAGAATTGACCTGCTTTTATTGTATACCTGCCCACCTTTCTTGCAGAGCAATATGTATTAGTAAATCACTCTCAGCTGTGTCTCAGCAGGTTTGTTTTGACATATTCATACAAGTGTGCATGGAAGGTTAATGCAAAAATGTAACACTTAGAACCACATTTAAGAGAATTTTTTTTTTTGTTTTGCAAGAAGGAAGGATTTGAACTCTATCCCAAATGTGACTCAATTTTATACTCTGTGGTGACTGGGAATAAAAGGATTTATTATCCTGTTATTATCCTGGAATAGATTAGTTGTTTTATGTGTTTAGGAGCACTCTTCTTTTACTGGTGCTCTCCAGATGTTTTGAACTTCAGTTCCTGGAATTTTCAACCAGCATCATCTTTGAAGTCAAGTGGCACTATTGTCCAATAGTGCCACTGAAAGACAGCCAGCTGAAGAAGACTGATTAAAAGGAAATCTGAGGGATGTGGAGAAGGATATACCCCATTTTAATGATGAGGGCATGTTACAACTATCATAGTATGAATGTCTAGTTTTAAAAAAAGTCCCATTAAATTCTGAAGCATTCAATAACATTCAGATTACTAATGTTGTTAATTGGTTAGGTATTTTTCCTTTATCTTGGTTCTGCATTATTGCTACCAGTTTATTTAAGCATTTTAGAATTATGATTCAGTGATTTCTTATAAAGAAGAAATAAATCAGCTGGAATGGCCACCTCTTGTGCTCTATCACAATAATAGATGGGGCTTATATATTGCTTTTAACAGAATAACAGAGTTGGAAGGGACCTTGGAAGTCTTGTAGTTCAACCCCCTGCTCAAGCAGGAAAATGTTTACCTGCTAACAAATTGTATGGTTAATAATATGCCTAATAGAGATGCAGAAATTGAGCCTGAGAAAAAGTGACATGTCAACCTCCCGTACCGTTTTTATTGAGATTGGCTATAATAACAGAATTTTGTGAATCTGATAGTGCTGTACCCCTCTCTTTTCTTATACTCTTATGAATTAGGGATCTATGACTGAGCTGCTTATGAACCTATGTGCCCTTTATGGATTTAAGATATGTTTTTCTTCTCATCACCTTGGTAATGGAACTCATATATATCTACCAAAGTCATTTTTCTACCTTGCCTTAGACAAGGACTCTTCAATAGGAAAATGCAATCTTGTGGACCTAGGACAAAAAGTCTTCTCTTGGGAAAGCTCAACTGTACCTCACTGATTGGAAGAAAGATAGCATGAAGATAAAATAATTCTGGGAATATATAAACCAAATGTATATGCACAGTGCTTTATATTTTGGAAAAAAGGCTTGACACTCTATGGGTGGTATCTGAAGTGGTGAATCGATCCTTGTTATGAATTGTCATCTGAGATTCATTCTGGTCTTTGCACTTGGATGAAGTGAACAGGTGCTCTCTGTGCCACTTGTGGCTTGAATATATGCATGTCTGGATTCTTTGGAATGATTGGGAAGGGAAAGAAGCTGCACCCAGGAAACTATCAGTGCTTCCATACCTGATGCCTTAAAGGAGACAGTGGTGCAGCTCCTTTTGAACATTTCTTCCTTGGATCTAGCTATATAAGACAACTGTCATCCAGCCTTTTCATTTAAGAGAATGTTATTGACCAAGTGTTGGGCTTCAGTTACAGAGTACCATAGAGGAAGCAGATTGTCCGAATACCTGTCTTTCAGGATTCACATCTGGACATAGGATGGAAACAATGGTGAATGATCTTTTTTGAGATTTGGATGGGACAAGTGTACTGGTCTTGGTCCTGTCTTACTTCCTGCCATGTTTTGGTACCTCAGCCATTACACAAACTATTGCAATATACTTTACATGAGCCTATCTTTGTAGTTAGCAGCAAGTATATCAGCCTTTGATTTGGCAAATGAGAACTGTTGTATCTAACAATATATACACCTGTGTTGACTTTTGAGTATTTTCAGATGGAGGTAGCTCATCCTATGCATTTGTTCTGGTGGGAGATGCTTAATATTACAAACACACACACACACACAAACACACACACACACACACACACACACACACACACAAACCGCAGGTTCTACTTTATGGAACCTTCCCACTCCTTTAGCTCAGTTGGCATCTTCCTCATATTGTTTCAAAAAGCTATTAAAATGAAACTTTTCCATAGGATATTTCAGAATTAATATTGCTACGATTCAATAAGAGTTGGCACTAATGTTTGTTTTTTGTCGTTGCTTGTTATTTTTACTTCTATTATTTCTATGTTTTTATGGGTTTATTTTTAAATATTTGGGACAATTTAATACTTACAGCTTACTTTTTATTATAAACCATTCCTGATTGTGCAATATGTAAGTATAATAAACACTTAATTGTCCCTCTATCTATGGGTGTACAGTCAGGAGTTGTAGGCCTTGTTCTGCAATAACTTCAGAATATGGGTCTGCCCTCCCAGAGCAACATCTCTGCTTGGAATCTTTCCTGGCTTCTGTTTTTCTTTCTGTTTCTTGAATAAAGAACCAAGAAGACTACGACACAAGAGCCCAACCAAACCAGAATGACTTCTTAGCTCTTCAAATGTTGGAAAGCTCAAACGCTACCCTACCCCCCAAAAAACTCTTGACGCCTGAATTTCCTAATATATTATAGCTTAGTCTCCATTGCTGTGCTGCAAATGCTGTGGGAAAGCAGCGTCTGCTTAATACACATTTCCTGGCAGATAGCCTTTTGCTATAGATTATTATGTCATTTACAAAAGTTGCAACAAAACCAGACAAGCTTTTTCATCCAAGCATCAAAGATCTTGTGGGTCTCTTTCAAAATAATGCCAAATAGAGGCAGTTTATGAAGTAGAAGATACTAGAGAGAAAAAAAACTTACAATAACAATCTATAAAGCTTGCCTCTTCTTGCCTCTTCTTGTGTCATCTTTGTTCTCTATCCTGCCCCAACCCCAGTGTTTGTTTTCTGTAGTTTTAAATAACCTCCTGAAAACAAAAAAGAGGCTTTGTTCTTGCCATTAAATTTACTTTGGCTGTAGAAGATGATGTTTTGAATTTAAATCCTTTCTGTTCTTCAGTCCATGTGTTTTTCTCCAGTGTAATTGTTTATTGTGGTAACTTTGTTCTTTTCAGTTCTCCATCTGTGCACCTGCATTTCAGACTTCAAAGTAGTTTTAATTGATTGATCCATGATAAATTTGAAGTGACAGGCAATGTTATTGAGCGTATTCGATGGTGATAAGAGCAGTGAAACCAAATCACCTCTCTGCTTTATTATGTGTCTGCCAGTTTTCCTTCTAATAAATAGCTGCCCGGCACATCACAGTTAGTTATTAACTGTCCTGAACACAAACATCAAGCACAGAAGTGGGTTTCTGCTGGTTCGGCCCAGATCAGGCGAACCAGTAGTGGCGGCGGGCTCCGCCCACCCACTCAGATGCTTCTCCGCACGCACACAAGCGAACCGGTAGTAAAAAAAAAAAGGAAACCCACCACTGATCAAGCAACATGTCTTTAACTATCATTTATTGGTATATATACTAAATATATCTGGTGTGTGTGTGTACTTAATTTTTTAAAAAATAATGACTATGTTTCCTGTATGGTCTTCCAATTTTTATGGCTAGTTAAAACATCAAATTGACGCTCATCAGATTTTGCTCTAAATTATTGTTCACTTTCATTTCCATCTTTACTTTATTCCCTCTTTAAATTATTATCAACATAACTTTTCAGTTTTCTCTTCATCTTGTTTTTCTTTCTTGACTTTAGACAGTACTCTAAGGTTGCAAGAATGATAAGTACAGCATTTCTTAAACGCATCCTTTCTCTTTTTACTGATTCAGCTATAAATTGATTCAGACTCCCATTGTTTCCCATTCAAGTAGTTCAGTTCAGTTTCTTTTAATTGGGGCATAATACATCTATATTTTTGTTTATTTTTCCTGCCTTCCTTTATTGTCCCATAGTAAGTTATTTTATCAAGAAATTAAGAAAATTTATGTTGCAGATATTTTTATTTGTAATACATGGAAAAAGTAGCAAGAGAAAGAACTACAGTATAGGTAATCCTCAAGACTGGTTCCTTAACAACAATTCAAAATTGCAAGTGGCCCAGAACAAATGTTTTATGGCCTGTTGTGTCCCCAGTCATGTGATTGCAATTCAGGTGGTTGGCATCTGACTTTAGGGCCAGTTTCAGCGCCCTACAGTCACATGGCTGTGATTTGTGACTATTTTGTCAGTTTTTGGCATTTTTGGCTGGTTTCTGAAAGAATGAGAGCACTTACAACCATGGCATTCAGTTAATGACTGCAGATTTGCTTAATGACTGCTACAAAAAATGTTCTCAACAATTGGGTTCAATCACATGGGTGTCTCAACTTATAATGAGCCATGATGGCTCAGTGGTTACAATGCAGTACTGCAGGCTACTTCAGCCAGCTGCCAGCACTTTGGCAGTTTGAGTCTTCCTGGCTCAAGGTTGACTCAGCCTTCAATCCTTCCAAAGTCAGT
This sequence comes from Thamnophis sirtalis, assembly GCF_051295495.1. Classification (NCBI taxonomy): domain Eukaryota; kingdom Metazoa; phylum Chordata; class Lepidosauria; order Squamata; family Natricidae; genus Thamnophis; species Thamnophis sirtalis. Next base: position 48,937,729 of record NW_028261387.1, read on the forward strand.
AAAATGAGGACCCTTCTCCTATCCCCCCCACCTGGGCCTCTGTGCTCTCCAGCTGCAGCTGTGCCTCTCCTTTTCCTTGCTCAATCGGCTGTTCATCTGGCCACTCCTCCTGCAACCTCTCATTCTGCCTGGCCTCTCCACTCCTGGCTCAGAACCCTCTACAACCTCTTGGAGCTCCTCTGTGTCCCCCTCTGATACCTCTAAAGCTGGCTCTTTCTCCTTGTCCAAGCTGATGACCAGGGAAGCCATCACACTGGATCTGCTCAAATAATATGTTTGAGTGCCTCTTGACATGAAATAGTCTCCATTTTTTAAAACTCTCATGTGTCTTGGGATAATGATTATCCCTTTGATTAATTACTGGAATCTTTCAAGTGTTTCCCACTTTACTGAAATGTTCTCGACATTATTAGGTTAGGATATATCATTTTCTCAAATGTGATTCTAGCTGGTCTAGAACAGGGGTGTCAAATTTGATTTCATTGAGGGCCACATCAGGGTTGTGTTTGACATTGGGGGGCTGGGGTGGGCATGGCCAGCTTGATGTCACTTCTGTTGGGGACCTGTGGTGGCCCGAGTGCTTTGCCAGTAAAAACAGGTTCCTGAGCTCCATTTTCAGTTGCCCCCGCCTTCTGCAACACTCTCCCGAGCTCTGCTTTCACTGGCAGAGAGTTGCAGGAGGCCGGGACAGCTGAAAATGGAGCCTGGGAGCCTGTTTTCTCTGACAGAAGCACATGGGCTGGTCCTTTGCTGTTTCCAGGGTGGCCCCATGGGCCAGATCTAAATATTCCGTGGGCCGGATCTGGCCCCAGGCCTTGAGTTTGACATCTCTGATATAGAATATAGCCATGTTCACTAGGCAACTATGAGTGTTTGATATCTTGTCTTTCTGTCTAAATGGGATGATCAAGCTAACGGGCAATAAAAATATGTAAAGAGAATGTAATAAAAACAACTACATGAACCATAATAAAATACCACCAAAATTGTTCTAAGACTGTCTCTGAAATAAGTGTCTTTCTACATCACAGATTGACTTTAGTTTCACTCCTGAGTTAGGTCTGATTTACTCACAAATATTTTTATCTCATTCAGACCCTAACATCTGCTTTGTGCAATGAAGTAGGCAGACCTAGTCATGCTAGTATTCTTCAGCATACTCAGGCCATGATGTAGAGGGCCTGTTGGCTCTGATTGCTGCTTACAGTGGGTGGCCAATATGAAGTGATGGAGGCTAAAGCCCAGAACTTGGTGTCCTTCAAGTCCAAATGAAGCATAAACAATCTAAGGATGTGAGTCAGCAGCAGCCTGTTTTGTTCGCAGCTGAGATAGGTCAGACAGCAATGTTTGTAGCTAATGCTGCTTTGGCCAATTCCCATTATTGAGAAAGCCTAAGAATCTTTTTGACTCTGCTGAAGAAACAACACTGGAACCTGTAGCATCACTGATTGACAAATCAGAGTTTTTGACCGAGAGTTTCTGGATTGCTAGTATAATAAGGAGAAGGCATAGGCTAAGGGACATAATAGGGATGGTGTGACAGAAAATTCATTGCTCTGAGGGTGGATACATGATGAGAAAACTACATACTAAGGGTTGGGCATAGTAAGATATTGGTGCTGGTTAATCAGCTCTACAACACACATGATATCTCATAATTTTAATTTCATAGGTCAATTAATATCTTCAAATTATAGCATAATGTGACTATAGTACACCAAATCTCTTGGTAAACTGTAAAGAGGTAATTTTCATTTTTCTTTTCTATTTCCAGAAATTTTCCTTTAAGGCAAGATTTCCAGGGGATATGATTGACCACAGGTCATTTTTATATTTAAATCAAGATAATGTGTTGTATTCAGTATATGTTAATTCATATATCTGTAATGAATTAAAGCCTTAGTTGTTTCTGAAACCAATGAATCTTAACAGTTCTAGTTCAAAAAGTGACTGTGTTTTGAAGGTAATTACAGTCATCTTGACAAAATGGGTACAGTTGTGTGCAGTTCCTTAAGGATAAATCCTATTGAGTTTATTAAAATTTGCTTTCGGTTGATAGATAAAGAGGTTAGCTAAGCAAGAATGAACTGTCATCATTATATATTCTTATTGCTATTTCTTGTGTTGTCTGGTAGCTTTTATGTTGCTTCTTTTCTCTTTTAGAAGGAATGAACTGCATGAACAAGAATCATGGTTGTGCACACATATGCCGTGAGACCCCGAAAGGAGGCATTGCCTGTGAATGTCGACCTGGTTTTGAGCTCACTAAGAATCAACGAGATTGCAAATGTAAGTGTTTACTTGGGAAACCTTTGTCAAAGAAATAGCAGTTGGTTGTTTTAGAAACACTAATATAGAAATAGTGGATTTTTACTGGAAGTGTATTTTTTCACAGAGGACGACGTCATCGAATTTTAACTGTTAACATTACTTTGTGTAGTTGCACCCATACAACCAGTCATATCCTCTGAATATGTAATCAATGTTCAGATGAAAGAGGGAGAGTTTTCTCATTAAAAAACCCTCAAGTTTGCAAGACTTACCTTGTGATGAGATTATATATGGATGCTGCTAAAATAAATTAATTGACATATTTGAACTTTTGTGCAAATGCACTTGCTATTTTAAATTCCACTAAACTGGAAGGATTGTGGCAGGAAATAAAAAGTTAAATACAGTGTACTTCTTTAAAAAGCTTTCATAAAAAATACAAGAAATGATACAGAAGCATCATAGCTTGACCATTTTTGAATAGAAAGCATTTATGAATTTTTTCTACCAAAACTAATATCTATAGCAGTGATGGCTAACTGGTTTTTCTGCTCGGGTGCCAAAAGGGCGCGCGCGCACACAATAGCATATGTGTGTGTGCCCACACCCATAATGTAATGCCTGGAGGCTTTCCTGAAGCCTGAGGAGGGTGAAAATGGCCTCCTCCTGCCCTCCGGAAGGCCAAAAATCAGCTGGCCAACACGTGCATGTGTACTGGAGCCGACATAGGGAACGCCTTACATACTCTCAGATATGGCTCCATGTGCCACCTGTAGCACGCGTGCCATAGGTTCACTATCACAGATCTATAACATCTGTTTGCATTATCATCTATGACATATCACTATCATACCCATAAAGATTTTCAAAATCCCAGCATCCCCTCATTTCATTTTCATCCCATATTATTTTTTCTCCTCTTGGTATTGATCTAAGGTTAATCATGTTATACTTCTGGATGATTTTATGAGTGATTTTGAAGTGCCTGAAGTTTTATATTAATCCAGTAATTCTTAATTATTTCAAGAAATTTGGCAGCTTGAACCTGTTTGGGCTTTGTTTGCGTAACACGTTGAATGCAAACCAGACTACAACATTTTAGCCTAGTGTGATGTATGAATCCAAGCAGCTGGATTCATTCAGTAAAGGTGATTTAGTTAGCTCTGCATTACAGTATTGTGCAAACATAGCCTTTTGGTTCGGCAAGTATGATAATAATCTTTGGAATTATTTCTTTCTTCTTCTCTTATACTTCTCAGTGACTTGCAACTATGGTAATGGAGGTTGTCAGCACACCTGTGATGATACAGATCAAGGTCCAAAATGTGGTTGCCATGTGAGGTTTGTGCTACACTCTGATGGGAAAACATGCATAGGTAAGGGAGAGCTACACAAGCTTTGCTTCAAAGCAAGTGTGTGAAATCATAATTTACAGTATCTTAGATTAAACAACTTTAGTGTAATATTACTGACAACATTTCATTCAGATTAATCAAATACATAGTCATCATAATTCATTGCCTCTGATCCTCAAAGCTATTGTGCAGATAGAAGATAAGAGGGAAAAATATCTACCTATTAAAATAGTATCTGTGATGCCAGATAGTAAAGCATCATTGGTCCAGACAGCATAAATTGATAATTCATGGTCTTTGATCCACCATAAATTGTTGGCCTTAACAGCACAATAACATGATAGACATCAGTTACTTCCGCCATCTTGTCCTCCATCTTTTGCTAGTAATGGCTTTGCCCTCTGAGAGTTCAAGAGTTCCTACTGTTGGGTGAATATGGCAAAGTGAGGAGAAATAGAACTGAGCTCAATCCTTCTCTTGATCCAGAAAATGTTGCCAATTTTATATTGCCTACTTTTATTGGCATCCACTTTCTCTCCCCCTCCCATGCATACATTCAGAGAGAAAATTCTGATGAAAATGATAGACCAAGGTGTATAATTTTTTTATTTCTAAATTTCTACTATAAATTGTACAGGGATGGTATAGGATAGTTTCTTTAAAAAAAAATCTCACCTGTTCACAAGCCAAACAAAATGGAGGCAAGAGTACTGTGCTTCTTGTTCCACATAGAAAGACAGGCATTCTCTGGGCAGTCTGGGAGGTACTTTTCTTCTTAACTGACCACTATTTAAATGTGCATACAGTATCTTTATGAAATGAAATAGACAAATTCAAGGATTTGGTCTGTGTGAGTTTTACATATCCCCTTTGATAAATCCAGTTATCCTATTTCTATATAAATAAATTATTGTAAAATATTTATTTTATATGCACTGTAAAATATGTAAGAATTGCATCATAGAATTCAGAAAAGTGCTGAATCAAAAGAATTATTGGGAACTGCTATTTCATTCTGAATGGTTGAAAGGAAAAAAGATAATACAGATTGTCTTCAACTTGTGACTTAATGACAGTTTAATTAACAACCTCCAAAAAAGAAATTTACGACCCTAGATTTGAACTTAAGGCTTTGTCCTGTTCCTTTGGTGACATGATCATAATTTGAACATTGAGCAGTTGGATTGCATTTATGACTGGTTGCAGCATCCTGTGGTCACATGAATGTGATTCATGGCAGAAGAACACCATTGGTTAACAGGATTTGCACTTACAACTGCATAACATGGACTTAAAGATGTCATAAAACTAGTCATAAAGTTAGGTCCAGTGACATGATGATTTGGCTTAAGACTGCAACAACTTAATGACAGAAATTCCAGTCCCAATTATAGTTGTAAGTTGAGGACTATTTGTATACAGTGTCATTTTTATCATATGTATATATTTTAATGATAAATACATCAAATGCTTATTCAGAATTGCATGTGCATGCTTTCTTATTCTTTATTTCTGCTTTTCTGAGCTGGGCTGCAAAGAAAACATTTGTGTGATATTTGTTGAGTTTTAGTATATTGATTTAACATGTCCAGTTCTTAATAAAACATAAAATCCATGCTAAATTGCACAGACCTATCACATAGCAGATATGAGGAATCCCAATGGTGGAATGACTAATAATAATCTCTATATGGAGAGTTCTTTAGATGGATTCTCTTTTTCCAGTGTCTATCATGTATCCTGTTGAAATGTCAGATTGACATTGCAGGAGGCTTTTTAGTACAGTACTGACTTTCGCTGTTCCAATTATTTGAAGTTGTGCTCAGAGGACCAATTTAGTCATGCTCTGTTTCTAAAAATCATACCAGAAGAATGATGAGAGCTTCCACTGTTTTTAAGAGCAGAAGGACAACTTTTAAATCTGTTTTATAGCTGCCATGTTCAAGGGAGGGGAATTTAACACTTTTCTCTATGGGATTTTCTTACTGGAAGCCGTTTCTTTTCTCCTGTTACTCATGAAGAAAATTAAAGGTGCAAACTGTAACTTATATAAAGCATTTTTAATTCATCTTCGAAAAAGGAGACATCAAACTGAGATAAAGATTTCATGCAGGTATATATGTATAGTAACAGTATATGCACACTACATACCTCTTATTGTGTCCTTGCAATATCTCAATATGGGATTAAAGATCAATTCAGTTTATTGAAACCTTTTCCCAGGAAAACTAGAATAGTAAGGTAACTTTATGGTTTTTTTTTTTAAAAAAAGATATAAATAGAAAATGTCATGATGGATCTTGCACTGCTGTATTTAGCTAAACAGAAAGGGCATCCCTGGAATATTTTGAACAAAATCTTCTGAATGGTTTTATAGAATTGGCCTCTTACCTGGGAAGAAGCATTCCTACTTAGCTATGCTTCAAATTTCACAAACAGAATATAGATCTCCACCACCGGGTCCCCTGTTGGGAATATTAGCAGATGGGATTGTGCTCAGTGGGTTTAGGAGTTATAATACAAATTATAATATGAACATTTTGTTTTAATTGGTAACAAGAGTTAGCTGAGTATTGTGCACTTTCAGAGTTTATAGTTCATATAGCAAACTGTTTTTAAAATAGATTGCTTCTTATTTCTCAGAGCTAGATAAAACAGAACAGAGAGGGTTTAATATGAGTGGGAGTACACTGTTACTCGCCCTTTCTTTATGGATAGCTCGATCCTGACCTAAGAAATTCCCTCAGTGGGAAATTGCCACTAATGGCTATCCTCATAGATCTAGTTAACAGAAGTCTAGATGTAAAATTCTACAGGTTCAATCAGGTCAAACTTGATTGAGCAAGGGAAGAAAATCCTGCATCTTTTCTTTCATTCCAGGTGCCTGATTTCTAAAACATTTTTTAAAAAAATACAGTATAGTTCCTATTCATATGACTAATCAATAAACACAGCTTTAAATTATTACATTTGTATTTTAATTTCTATTTCACCTAATAACTTAATTTATTGCATTTTCTGATTTCTCACAAATGTATTCTATTATGAATACTTACCTCAAGGGAATCATGTATTGAATGAAGTCTGATCATGTTCAAGGTTACTATGCTCAAGATACTGGCTTGACTATAAGATCCTCTGATCTCTTGGAAAGAGTTGGAAAGTTATTACTAGAATAACGCAGCCTATTCTAACAAAAAAAATGACACTATAAAGGTTCAATCTGAGAATAATTGTTACAGTAAAACAATATGATTGGGTACTTTTGTATGTCTTTTGGAATAATACTGGAGAGCAAACATGAATCTTTTACCAGCTTCTGATACTTGTGAATCTTAAGAGATGACTTCTTAAAAGTCCCACATAAAAAGTGATCAAAACAAAAAATACTGTAAATGTTTCTCTTTTTGTTCTGTCTTAATTGATTTGAACAGTTCCCTTAAACTGAATCTGCTGCATGGTGTGAGCCTCTGGAAAACTGCAGAGTTTCTGGAGCAATCTCTTGCTGAAATCTAAACCTAAGTCAAGCCAGCCTATGTATATTCTATCCCTTGATGATATGCAAAACCACCTTTACTTAACAATTGATGTAATCATACTTAATTACACTAATCTTACCCTGAAGATTAGGATAATATAAGGGCTTCTCTGTAGAAGTAGTAGTTGGAATACAGCTGGCTTATATTTCAAACCATTCATTTAGTTCTATTATTTTGGTTGCATATGGACAGTTTTCGTCAAGAAGAATTGTCCCCTGGATTCTAAACAAATATATTTGGAAATAAATCCAAGTAATTTGACTCAACCAAATCTAAATTTAGAATGCTGCCTGAAAGATCTTGAATATGGACCAAGATTCATTTTTAGTTTTTTCTTATGGAGTAATGCTTAACTTTTCTATTTTCTTAAATGAAATTCTAATATTATGTGTAACTTTTCTTCAGTGCTTATATTGTGTTTGAGCCATTCCTTTGTTTTGGCCATGTATTTTTATTTTTATTTTTTTGTTTTGCATGTTTCTACCCACAAAATATGTATGTTCATTGGTGGTTCTTATTTTACATAAACCATCCACTTTGAATGCCGTAACTGAGTTCATACTAATGGTAGCAGACAATTCCTTTCATTTGTTCTGTTTTCAAGAACAAATGAGTGCCCGTTTCATTATACTGCTTATTGTGTTTGCTTTCCAGGTAAAGATATCACAATGCAACAAATGTGCAATTGTAGCTCATTTTGAGTTGCTTATTCTTCAGAGAATACCCATTCTGGGGTTTTTTTTTCTTTGTTGGAATGCCATATTTTTTGGAGTATAAGATGCACCGGAGTATAAGATGCACCAAGATTTTGAAGAGGCAAATTAAAAAAAAGTTTTTGCACTTTGCAAACCTCCTCAAAACATCCCATTTTTCATGAAAACGGGCCCGTTTTTTCTCAAAAAAAAGGGGGGGGGCATGAATAGCCTCTAGGAGGCTTGTAGAGTGCTCCTGGGGGCTGGAGGGGGGCACAATTAAGCAAAAATCAGCCCATTTTTTGCTCATTTCTGCCCTCCCCAGCCCCCAGGAGCACTCTGAAGGCTTCCTAGAGGCTATGCATGGCCATTTTGGTGAAGGGGCGGGGTTTCAGGAGGCAAAAAATGCTGTATTCAGTGTATAAGATGCACCCAGATTTTCAGCCTCTTTTTTTGAAGGAAAAAGGTGCATCTTATACTCTGAAAAATACAGTAATTGGCAAAATCAAAACTGGGGTGTGCCCTTTATAAAGGTGGTTTGATGACTGATTACTACAGTTTTTGTTCCTAAGAAGTAATAATTGTTTGCCAGGTTATACTTCACTTTGTTTGAAAAGTATTTGACAATTGAACTTCTTCATGTTTCGTGCTTCTTCGGGTTATTAATAAACCTCCAGTCCCATTCTCCCAGGAGGGAAGCACAGGGATAGATTTATAGGTAGGCAAGGGGTTAAGATACCTCTTTGGATATTTATAACTGCCCTTTTTCATTTAATAGCTATGATTCTCCCTTCTGAGCCTTCATTTCCACTGACATATTTCATCATTTCACAAGGAATAAAGTTTCTAAATGCAAACTCACTCCCTTGGCCAAGCACTTTGAAATTGAATGTGGTGTATTTGAAGGGTTGCCCTGAACAGGTTGTCTAATGCAGGTCCCCTTCAGATCTCACCAAGGCAGGAAGTGCAATCAGCTTCCTTGAATGGCAGTTTCATTAGGTTGTGGCTGGTATTTTTCATTCCTCCACCCAACTTTTTAACGCTGCTTTTAAAAATGTAAATAATGAGTAACTTTCTCCTTTTAGGCAGAGTCGGTCCTAATGAAGGTTGCCTTATCCTTAGGGTCAAAGGCTAGAGAAGAGCTTACTACTAACTTTTAAGTATCAGCTATTTATCTTTTCTAAAAATTATTAGGTAATGAAGTGCTACACATTCATTTTGTAGACAGCAAGCTTCACATAGTGTACAGCAGAATGGAAAACACAAACTTCTAAGTGTTTCACATAGTGATGGTACTAATACTTCCTTTATTTAATGAATTTAAATCATACCTTGTCAGAAATAACATTTGGGATTGTTAACAATAATAAGATGTAGATTAAAATGGAACTAAAATATAAAATAAATCAATTAAAACAGTTAAAATGTACTTTAGCAAGCAAGTCAGCTTAAAAAGCCAGGAGTTGGTCTGCATAAAATTAGCTTTACTTGTTAAGCATAAAAAGAAAAGAAAGAAAGAAAGAAAGAAAGAAAGAAAGAAAGAAAGAAAGAAAGAAAAAGAAAGAAGAGGAAGAAGAGTGGCCTTGTCTCACTTTTGTGGTAGCAGCATCTGGAGCAACTGGTGGGAAGGCCTTTTCTTACAATCTCAATGAGGAAACGTCTCCCAAAGATCTTAAAAGCCAACAGTCTTTCAAACATAATTATGTAGGGCTTAATAGGCTATTACAGAGTGAGTTGGGTATCAAAGTGGATCTAATAATGAAACTATTGTTTTAAAAAAAGTCACATGTTTTCTATAATTAGTGCTAATTAATAGTCTGGCTGTAATAACTTGGACCAGATGACGTTTTTGGACATTTTTGAAAGGTAGCTATATATAGAACACACTATAGCAGTCCCAAAAGGATGTAATTTTAAGACATGTGTCCCCATGAGGAGATTTGACTTATCCAAAAGTAAGTGTTTATGAAGATTCTCAAGCATCCAGGTCATAGTTGTATCAAAAGCGGTTTTTATTTTTGAAAAGGCACTGGGCTGATTTTTTGAGGAAGAATATCCTGGAAGCTTCATCAGTTATAGTGGATGATGTGGGAGATGGAAGGACAGTTATTGACAGTATCAAAAAATCACCCTTTTCAAATATAAAAACCATTTTTGATGTACCCAAAAGTAAGCACACACTCATCTGTACTGTGCAGGTATATTTTTAGTCATTATCGAAACCTGGGATTTGTGAAACAGGTTTAAAAACATGTATAATTACATCTAAAACAAATTGAAGCTTTTTTCTGTATTTTAACTGGTCAGAAGAAGCTCCTGCCTTTATGAATTTTGACTTTGTTTGCCCTATTCTACTCCATTGCCAATTCAGATGCTTTAAACCTTGAACATTTTTTGGAGGGGGGATTTTGATAATGAGTTAGTTTGTTGGATGTCTTCAATAAACCTTTGTCTTGTAGGCAACTTCAGGGAAGGTTTCTTACAAGCTACAGCTAGCTAATGATTTATGCTCTCATGCATGCCTGCATGCCAAAGTCAGCCTCAACTCCTGAAGATTGCCTGCATAAGTCCATGCAATTTTGCAGCATATTTGGAAGTGGTTTACTATTACCAGTTCCTTCTTTCTATGGCTGAGGGGAAGCATCTTGTCCAAAGACACCCAACAGATTTTGTACCTAGGGAAGTACTAAAATGAGTAATCTCCCGGTTTTTAGCCTTGCATCTTTAATCACCAAATTATACCAAACTGGCTCATCACACACAAACCAAAAATTATATTCTTGGTAAATAACTTTTGGCCAATCACCACTTGCTTCTTACCACTTAATGCAAATCTTTTTCAAGAAGGACCAACATTACCATAATATAATGCCTGAAACAACCTAGCCATACTATGATTATGGCATCAAATACTTCTGAGATAACCTGCATAATTGAATAACACATATCTGTTCTCAATATAGTTGATCCATAAAGATGATCAAAATAATGTTTCATGCAATTCTGAGATCAGATTGATAAAGAAATGGCTGTTGCTCCAGATGCTACAGCATCTTGTGTGTGTGTGTGTGTGTGTGTGTGTGTGTGTGTGGTGTATGTATGTAAATTCTTAAGAAATACGCTTAAGAGATACCTCTATTTTGTATTTCTTTATAAAGTTACTTTTATTCAGGTGGTGAAGAAATGTTTTCTACATTTCAAAACAGCATTAGTGTAATTGATACCTGCTGATCAGATTTGCAGGATCTTTTATTATATGATTTTTCAAAGTTTGTTGTTTTCATTTTTAGTCAAAAATTAAGTTCCCCCACTTAAGATATCTTTTAGATTTTGAGTCATATGCAACCCACCAATAAGAATTGAGTCAATTTATAAATTCATATGCAATAATTTTATAAACAAAATTATTAACTGGCAATGCCCAGAAAAGTAGCTATATGTTCAAATTTGCAGACAATTTCATCAAAGGGATCTAAAATTCCTGATAATTATGGATGCAACAAGTTCTTTCTAGTGAGAATTTAGCATATTGACATAATTTCTAAATTAGATTGGTGATTATTCTGGAGCCAGAATGCTGTGAAAGATGTACATACAAAAGAGCAGGTGATATTTACATTTGATGTACATCCAGAAACTAGAAAAGGGATTGTTTTCTGGGAAAACTAACACATAGAAACAGTCTCTTCACTACTGCAAAAAGAAAATCCTCTAACAATGGCCTATATTTCTTGGGAGCTAAGAAAGTAGATCATTAGCAGTATGATGATGAGGCCTCCCCCCAAAAGTTCTATTTACTAAGCACATTAGATTTTATGGAGCAATAGAGGGTAGAATATCAGTGTCCATTTTTCCATTTTCAGGGAACATCTGTCTTTTCTCCATAATGTTACTTGACTCTGGGATTTGGTTCTCATTAGATCTAACAAGCTTGCACTCAGACGCTATGACTCTCTTACTCCCTTTGGAATAATTTGTTCCAGATGCTTGGTTTGCACTGCCCATTTGCATGCTCTCTTCTGCTGCCAGCTTGTTGAGCTGCGGGTTAGGCTTGTCCAATTAGGTATTTCTCTGTGAACTTTGCAAGTGTAAGGCATTAATATAGGTCATCCCTGAGATGCTCCAGAAATGTCAGATAATTTCATGCAGTGGTCTCTTATTGCTGCTGCAAACCTCGCTGCTTCATTAATTTAAAACAGGAAAAAACAAATAAAACAATTTGATCTGCACAGGTTCATTTCTTAGGCAAATATTCAGAACACTCATAAGAAGAGTGAGCCCTTCCCTTCACTGCTACTGAACAAATTCAAGACATATTTGGCCTTTAGTTCCAACAATTCCTGAAACCAGGATTTGGGAATATTTGGTTGAACTGTGTAAACATAGCAGAGCTGCTGGACATATTGCTTTGGTTTTTACTATATTGATCATCATTGTATTATACAATGCATCACCTATTCATCGTATTATAGATCATACACTACCTTACTAATAAACAGTCCCTAGGAATCAGATCACTTATCTGGTATGTACAATTCTGAGAGAAAATATATAAATTATCTATTAGAAACAGATACCTTTCAGGACTCTTAGATGAATAGATGCATGTAGGTCCAACTCTTTAGGGGTGTGTGTGTGTGTGTGTGTGTTGATCTAAAGCAGGGGTGTCAAACTCGCATCACAGTGGCGTCAGGTGACATATTGGGACTTTCCCCTCCTTCGCTAAACTGGGCGAGGATCAGTACATGACGCATCCAGCCTGCTAGCCACGAGTTTGACACCCCTGATCTAAAGTAATGGTGATTTGAATTCCTCTCCTTATAAACTCTATTATAAAGGTTAGATGGGCTGTTTTAAATTCATTAAGGCTACAGTTCTATATATTGTATACTATGTAGACTTATTAGAATTAGGTTAGAATTAGAGTGTAATTATTCATTTAGAATTTGGTGCAATTTATTTTGAAGTAAAATGCATAGGAATAGGTTTGTAAATACTTTAAAATATAGTGTAGCTGAAAGTTTATATTAGCCTTCCTTTAGCAACTATACGCCTTTGCAGATCTGTAAAACAATGGAAACCTGAAGATCATAAGCACAACTGTGGTTTTACTGTGGAACTGCTTAGCTTAATGATTAATTATGTTTGGTAAAAGAGGACTACCTGTATTTATGTTTGATTAGATTAGATAAATCAATTAATTTAGCTTGCTTCTAAATAAATAAAGCATTGTTACTAAGTGCTATGTGAATTTACTTTCTTCCCTTTTCTTATCATTCTTTTTCTATTGTTCTTTTTTATTTTTGAGTCTTTGGGTAGAAAACCCATTTTAAACTGCAGCAGGAGCTTTTTTCAGCTGATGAATATGTTAGAATTCTATTTTTTAGGACTACCATGTCCTGTGTCTTTGGATTGTTGCTTAATTCACAAACTGAATTTGGTTTGTTACTAGAAGCTTCATAATAATTTGCTCACTTTACTATTGTGGACAGTCAAATTTGCTTTACATGCATGCTGCTTTCTATGCACAGATATAGATCTATCTTCTGATAAAAAAGAGCTTTTTCAAAGCTGCATTTATATTTAGCTAGAAAAGACATTTAAATACTAACAGTATGGAATACTAATTTCTGTCTCTTGTCTACATCTTTTTCTTCTCTGCACTTATGCTCTATAAAAACCTACTAGATGTTTTTTTAATAACGTGAGAGTTACACTAGTGATCAGAGAGAAGAAATATATTGTTGGTGAAAAGGAAGGAAACCATTAGGAAATCAATCCATTGGCCAAATGACTTGGTTTTAGCTAGAACTGTAGGTGAAGCTGGGGAACCAGGGAGGGATTTCATTGAAAATCTATGATTCAACTGTTTTTTGGGACTATTTACATTTTTAAGAAGCCAAACTCCTTGCTGGAAACTGTTTCTAAACCACTTTTTTATAATGTTAAACAGGGGAGAGGCACCTTCAACAGCACGTTACCCCCCCGACGTTTTCTAATGGTAAATATTTTTGTTCTATATCTCTTTGAGGAGTATTAACTATAGCCGCATCTTCTATTTGCGAATAAAATAACCAAACAGCGCTGTCTTACTAACCTGCATGCCTCACTTCACATTTGTGGAGAATAGGTGGCAGCTGCATTAACCAAAACAGCAGTTATTACTAAGTATTTAGTCTGCCAGCTTCTGCCCTTTCTAAAATCCATTTTTACTCTTGAAACCTGCATGGCTCCAGCTATTGAGAGAAATGTAGATAGGCCTGGAGTTATTCATACAACAGAGAAAGAAATACCCAGCTAACAGGATTATTCAAGAAGGAACAAAACAATTTTGAGGGGTGGGGGAGACTTTAAGCAGTTGCTTGCTTTGCTTGTGCTCATAGCTGTTCTTTTGCTAGAAATTATAACCATGAGCTTTTAAAAGCTAAGGATCAATGAATGTATTCTATTACTTGCTTCTATATTGTAGGATCTGTAAAACCCATTAAAAATAAGTTATTATCTGTCTTTCATCACTGCAGACTTCTGTAATAGAATAAGTTATGCCATTAATGGGACCAAAGCATTATTAACATAAATGAAAAGAAGTCAACAAGGGATCCGTAACTATCTTGAGATATTGAATTAGAAATCACTATACTTCTAGCTGAGAAATCTGCTTTTGAGCCTATAGTTCTAATTGTTATGCTTAAATTTACCATGTTTCCCCAAAAATAAGACAGGGTCTTACTTTCTTTTCACCCCCGAAATAAGTGCTTGTCCTTATTTTAGGGGAGGTCTTATTATTTTTGAGGTGTAGAAGGTGGTTACCTCATGGCGGCGGCTGTGTTGCACTGTTTTTGAGGAGGGCTTATTTTTGGGGAGGGCTTGTTTTAGCACATGCACTCAAAAGCCCAATTGGGCTTATTATACGGGGAGGTCTTATTTTCTGGGAAACAGGGTAATATGAGATCTGTGGCAGGTAGAATTGAAGGAAGGTGTGACCTGGCCTTCAAAACCAAAAGAAACTTCAAATTTAGATTTTCATTTTACACTTTCAGAATATAAGAGTTATTTATCCTTGTAATTTGTGTTTCTCTTTTTCTTTGTATCTAACTGCCAAACACAGAATTTTTTTTTACCCAATCCCATAGCAGACATAATCATGAAATCACATATTTCCTCTCTAAATCACTTTCCCTCACTTTGTCTCTTTGTGAATTATCTTCCTCCCAAAATGCACCCTTCCCTTCTTTTCCCTTCTCCTTCTCCTTCCCCCTTCCTACTTCCTCCTTTCCTCTACCCTTATGATTACTGCAGATGCTAAAAGTCTCTTAATTTTTTTCCTACTCCCAGGCAGCATTCCTGAAAATAAGATGGAATTACACTTGATGATAGGTAGCTATCTTTCTTACAAGTTGGCCATGTTTCATATCCATAAACCCTTTAAGAATTGTTTGAAATAACTGTTTATGATAGAAGGCAGCTAATCCAAGTCTCAAGTATTTGGTAATATATTGTTTTAGTTATACTTCCTGAAATTGAAATAGAGAATATGTTTAGAATATTAATTCAAAAATTCTTGCTACCGGTTTGGTGGCATGGCTAGGTATGGGGCATGTGACTGAGAGGGTGTGGACAACTTGACATTGCTCACGCCCACTCAGTCACATGCCCCCCACCTAGCCATGCCCACAGGAAAAGGTAGGGATTTTTTTAGGATTTTCCCCTATCTACCCCCGCCCTCCCTTTGCTAGTCGCCTCCGTTTCCTTGCTTCCTCCCCCACTACTGCCTCTTTGATTGCTTACCTTCCTTGGCAGCTGATCCAGTTCAGAAGGCAAGCTGATCGGAATTTTCGGCGGCTACCAGCCAGCTGCTGTTGCTGGGAAGCGGCTGGATGGCAAAGAAGCCTCCCAGCTGCCACCTTTTTGCATACTGGATCTCAAAGAGTCAAAGCGATTTTCAAGGCAATGGGATGTGCATATGTCAAGAAGATGGCGGTGACGACAGTCACTTTTTCACCAGCTGGAGGACTTTTCAGCAGTATCTGGTCAGCCGCAGTCCTCTTTGAGAGCCAGTATGCAAAGAGGTGGCACAAGCGAGCAGTGACCGGATGGGTGGGGTGAACAACTAGTGACAGGGGAACTGGCTACCGGTTCACTGAACTGAGCAAAATTTCTGCCACTGGTTCTGGCAAACCGGTGCAAACCGACTGAATACTACCTCTGGAATGAAGGCAAATATACATGTCCCAGGATAATGTTGCAGGATCCAATCTGATCTGGTCATTAGGATCAGAGGTTTTGTCTCTCGAACCTTTTCCTGAAGATAGGCTCCAGCATGAGTCTGAAAGCTTGGAAGACAAAACCTCTGGTCCTGGTGACTGACCCATATTGGATCCTGCAGAATACTAATTCTCCATGTCTGGTATTACTGTGATGATACTTTGGGTCTTTCTTAGAGATATATTATTTCTTGCCATGATCAATTTATCCCTATCCTATTAGTGCAATAGAAGTAAATCATCTTTGACTGTATAGTATTAAACTAGTATTTTACTCCTTCCATCAAAAGCATCCAACTATCACTACAAAATGTGAGAATTCTATTGTGCCTTCCTTCCCATCACGTCACAGGCACATTGAACAAATAGTGGGGAGGGTTAGTTATTCCAGTGCCTTTGGTAATTTGTCAGTTTGTCTGCTATCTTTCTGATACTGTCTCTTTAAAGATCTGAAAATAGTGATGCAAGAAATGCAATAAAATCTATTTGCAGAACTTGCAATCAAGTATCTTCGGAATGGAAGCAAGGAATCTGGAATTTTGCACTTATTGCATATATAAATGAAGAAAATGAAGTGGAGAAAAAATGAATAAAAGCACTTTTTTTGACTGAGCTCTTTACATGATCCCAATGTATTTATGTTTTATTCTATTCAATTTGGATTGGCCTTATGGGGTATAGGAGGAGGGGGGCATAGGAAACTGCTGCTTGCTAAGGTAGTATGTAAGAGAGAGACATAAGAAAATCAGTTAAATGTTTTATTTCTGCTTATGATTTTGAATTTTTTGAAGTTGTTTTATACTGAGATCCAGAACTCCACAAGACTTTAATGGCTATAAAAAATTAACAGAACAACAGAGACCTTTGAGGTCTTCTAGTCCAGTGTTTTTCAACCTTTTTTGTGCAAAGGCACACTTTTTTCATGAAAAAAATCACGAGGCACACCACCATTAGAAAATGTTAAAAAAAATTAACTCTGTGCCTATATTGACTATATATAAAGTAATTCTCCCACGGCACACCTTACACTATGTCACGGCACACTAGTGTGCCACGGCACAGTGGTTGAAAAACACTGTTCTAGTCCAACCCCTGCTTAAGCAGGAAACCTTATAACATTTCAGAGAAATGGTTGTCTAATCTCTTTAAAATTTCCATTGTTGGAGCATTCACAACTTCTGAAGGCAAGTTTTTCTGTTGATTAATTATTTTAACAGTCAGGAAATTTGTTGTTAGTGCTAGGTTGGTTCTCTTCTAGATGATTAGCTTCCATGCATTGTTTTTTGTTCTGCCTTCAATTGCTTTGTAGAATATATTGACTCTCTCGTCTTTGTAGCAGCCCCTTAGATACTGGAATACTGCTATCAAGTCACCCCTAGTCCTTTTTTTCATTAAACTGGAGGTACCTAATTCCTGCAAATATACTTCACATGTTTTAGTCTCTAGCATAATCATCTTTGTTGCTTTTCTCTGCACTCTTTCTAGAGTCTCAACATCTTTTTTTATATTATGGCAACCAAAACTGGATGGAATACAGGTAATCCTTGATTTACAACAGTTTTAGTGACCATTTGAAGTTACAATGGTGCTTAAAAAATGGACTTATCACCATTTCTCACACTTACAAGAATGCAGCATCCCTGCAGTTATAATCAAAATTCAGATGCTTGGCAACTGGTTCATATTTATGATAGTTGCAGCATCCCAGGTTCATCTGATCTTTTGTGGTCTTCTGATAAGCAAAATCAATAGGGAAACCATATTCATTTAACAATCTTGTTAATAAATTAACAACTGCAGTGGTTCACTTAATAATCATGGCAAGAAAGGTTGTAAAATGGGACAAAACTCACTTAACAAGGAGGACTACCTGTATTCCAAGTATTGTCTTACCAAGATATTATAAAATGGTACTAATACTTCACGTGATCTTGATTCTATCCCTCTGATAATACAGCCTAGGATTAAAGGTGGCTTTTTTTGGCAGCTGCAGCACATTTTCTTAAAGTACAAATCCTGTGTACTTTAGTTGTACTACATTCCGAAGCAAGAACATGCACTGGTAAAGGCGACTATGCATTAGTTAATGAAAGGGTATTCTTCCCTGAAGCATCATATGAAACAAACAAAAGAGTAGAATCTGATTAGAAAGTGGTATAGTATGGTGCTAACAGTAATTACCTTTGCACTATTCTATGAATCTATATGTTATATTGAGTTTGTATGTTCTTGGTGATTACAGGAGAAATGTAATCATTGGCATTGCTCAGTCTAAAATCAAGTGCTGGTGATAAATAAGAATTTAAAAATCTAGTAAATCTAATTATTGACATATTTGGGAGTAAAAAGCAAGTTAACAGTGTTCTTATAAAATTGTAGTGTCCTAGAATTTGGCACGCTTGCTAAATTTCTACAAAATTTTCTTTTTAAAAAGTTAGTCAAAATTCTATTATGGATTATTGTTTATTTGTTCCATGAATGAGTATGATCCCTATTTAAGAACTAATTTAGGAGAGAACCCTTACAGAATGACATAAAATTAGAGAGCGTTTCAGTGATCAAATATTTGGGGAAACACGTAATTAGGTGAGATGTTTCTTATAAGATTTTATATGGTTTAATGAGTACTTAATAAATGTATATAGAGATCCCTTAATCTGAGCATTAGGATTCAGTCCATTTGAATAGGAATATATAGCAGGAGAAGTAACAGCCAATGTTTATGATGAATGCTATAGATTATGAAAATAGATAGATCTGCACTAGATTATAGAACTTTCTGAGAAAAGGGACAGTAACAATGGAAGACTTCATTGTTCTGTCATCTCTTGAAAAAATAATTCAGTCAAGACAGAATTACTACACAGAATTTCTTAAACCGAAATCTTTGGATCCATAAGAGTGCAGGAGAGTACCATACTTCTCAAAAATAAGATATGGGGAATATAATTGGATAACATTTTAAGAAGAATGAAAAGAGGAAAGAGATTTAGGAAATCAAGACTTCCTAACTTTAAAAAATCGAGAGTTTTCAATTTGGGTGAGAAAAACAAAAAAATCAAAGCACGAAGCAGTGTCGGGTAGCTCTAAATACAAAAAGATCTGGATGTCTTAATGATAAATTAAACATGACTCAAAAGTATGATCTAGTTGCAAATCTGACAGGGATTCTGTAGTCATGAATTGCTACACTAAGAGGTTTTAGACTAGATGGTTTCCAAGAATATTTTAAGATTCTATGAACCTGAACAAAATATGCAAATGGAAGTAGATTCTCTGTTTTAGGGATAAGCCTTTTTAAAAAAACATAATACAACCCTTTCTTTCTCTCCTCAAAATCTGTCATTTGTGCAACTATTATTTAATGGGGACCAGTTGCAATGTTCTCTTCCATCATTGTATTCTGGAATAAGAGGTTATATATTTAATAAAAAACTGTGTGAACCATCGATACCTAAATCATAAATGCTTGCTATTTTTATGTGGATTTTTGCCATTGCAAATAATTGGGACAGGCTTAAAAAGGGGGATCTGTAATTTTTAAATCTCAGAGAAGTTGTATTGTATGTATATGTGGATCAGTGGTGGGTTTGTGCCTGGGCAGGTGGGAAGAGCCTCCTGCCGCTGTTACTACTAATTTGGCCAAACTGGGCTGAAGTGGGAGCAACCCACCTCTAATGTGGGTGGCCAAAGAAAAAAACTTAACAGTTCTTCTTTTGTCCTGCAAACATTGTCTCCACATTTTCTGGGAAGATGGGGATGGAAAAGCAGGCTTAAATGTAGAAAGTAGGTCTGATTTGTTTCACCCCTCATGTGTCCTCCACTTTTCTCAAAAAACCTCTTCTGTGCCATTCTTTTTCCAAGTAGACTTTCTTCCAATATCATACTCTAGAGGAGAAAAAATACTTCTTGAAAAAATCGAGCATCAACACTGACTTCACCGAAGAGCTCTAAGGGAGATTGAGTAGATAAGTGAAAGGATAAACCTTTTTCTCCACACCCATCAATTCTTCCTTTAAAATATCAGCCCTCTCATTGGCTGTCCTATAACCCAACTTTATACTCTCCAGATGTGTTGGATCCCAGTTCACCTAATCTCCGAACAGAAGCTTGATACAATAGTTCCATTTATTCCTTAGTAAAATGAGATATTATTCAAGGCTGTTTGGGCCAGTTGTAATGATAGAGCATATTACACATAATCTTAGTCATAAATCAATAACAATTGAATCTGGAATTATGGTCATAAATCATTCTGGTTATTTAGCAGGTCATAATCTGACCAGACTCGAGTTTATAACACTTTTTGTGGTAATCATTAAGCAGATACCATGGGTAAGTGAATGCCTGGTCATTAAAGTAATATATTATGTCCAATGAACTTCTTTTTTTTTTTGCTGGAAACCAGAATTAAATATCAGAAATCGGCAAAAAACTCCATCAAAAATTGCAGTAATGTGACAAGATGCTGCAGAGATTATAAAGATAAACTAGTTGCCAATCATGCCAAGTGTAATTACATAACCATGGGAAGGAGTGTGGCCATCATTCGTTCAAAATTGGATCATAAGTACCTTTTGAAGAGTCTGTCATAATTTCACACAGTCACTAAGCAACTGGATGTAAATTGAGGATTATTCTTCTCCCTATACCTCTCTTGGAAAAATTCAGATATTCATTAAGAGTAGAAATAAAATATATTTATACTTTTATAATAACTACATTATGAAAAACTTTAAAACATTAATTGAATTAATACATTTTATTCTATTAAAAGCTTTCGCTTTTCAGAAATTTGGATTTGAATCTGTGATATATTCAGATTTTTATTTAAGCCAAGGAGTTTTGCCTCTAGAAACAGTGCCATCGTTCCATAAAACCAACTCTTAAGACATTCCTATATTAGAAATCTTTATAGAACTGCATATAACCAATGTTTGAAAGATCTTTTCAAGATACTGGAAAAATCTTAATACAATAGCAGAGTTGGAATGGACCTTGGAGGTCTTCTAGTCCAACCCACTGCCTAGGCAGGAAACCCTATACCATTCCAGACAAATGGCTATCCAACATCTTCTTAAAGACTTCCAGTGTTGGGGCATTCACAACTGCTGGAGGCAAGCTGTTCCACTGATTAATTGCTTAGTCAGGAAATTTCTCCTCAGTTCTAAGTTGCTTCTCTCCTTGATTAGTTTCCACCCATCGCTTCTTGTTCTACCCTCAGGTGCCTTGGAGAATAGTTTGACTCCCTCTTCTTTGTGGCAACCCCTGAGATATTAGAACACTGCTATCATCTCTCCCCTAGTCCTTCTTTCTCTTAAACTAGACATACCCAGTTCCTGCAACCGTTCTTCATATGTTTTAGTTCCCTAATCATCGATGTTGCTCTTCTCTGCACTCTTTCTAGAGACTCCACATCTTTTCTACATTGTGGCAACCAAAACTGAATGCAGTATTCCAAGTATGGCCTTACCAAAGCATTATAAAGTGGTAGTAACACTTCATGTGATCTTGATTCTATCCCTCTGTTTATGCAGCCTAGAACTGTGTTGGCTTTTTTGGCAGCTGCTGCATACTGCTGGCTCATATTTAAATGATTGTTCATTAGGACTCCAAGATCCCTCTCACAGTTATTACTATTGAGCAAGGTACCATCTATACTGTACCTGTGCATTTTGTTTTTGTTGCCTAAATGTAGAACCTTACTCTTTTCACTATTGAATTTTATTTTATTAGATAGTGCCCAATGTTCAAGTTTGTCAAGATCCTTCTGTATCTTAAGCCTGTCTTCTGGAGTGTTGGCTATTCCTGCCAGGCTGGTGTCATCTGCAAATTTGATGAGTTCCCCATTTATTCCCTCATCCAAATTATTGATGAAGATGTTGAAGAGTACTGGGCCTAAAACAGAGCCTTGGAGTACTCCCCTACATACTTCCCTCCATGTAGATGCAGTTCTATTAAGGACTACACATTGAGTACTGTTGGTCAGCCAGTTACGAATCCATCTAGTGGTGATGCTGTCCAACCCACATTCTTCTACTTTATCTAGTAGTAGGTTATGGTCTACCTTATCAAATGCCTTACTGAAGTCCAAGTAAACTATATCGACGGCATTCCTATAGTCCACTAATTTTGTCACTTTGTCAAAGAATGTAATAAGATTAGTCTGGCATGATCTGTTTTTGACAAACCCATGTTGGCTTTTGGCTATTACTTTGTTCGCTTCTAGGTGTTCGCTAATTGGCTGCTTGATTATCTTTTCCAGAATCTTTCCTGGTATTGAGGTCAGGCTGATAGGTCTGTAGTTTCCTGGATCTATTTTTTCCCCTTTTTTGAAGATGGGAACCACATCAGCTCTTTTCCAGTGCTCCAGGATCTCTGAAAGATATAGTTCAGTGGTTCTGAGATCTCATCTGACAGTTCTGTGTAATCCGTCCGGTCCTGGTGATTTGAACTTGTCTAGGGTAGACAGGTGCTCACTTACCATTTTCTTCCCTATTTCAATTTGTGTTCCTAATCTGATTTTTGTGGTGCTGTTTTTGATAGCTTGGACTGTTTTATCCCTTTGTGTAAAGACAGATGCAAAACACGAGTTAAATAGTTTTGCTTTCTCTCTGTTGCTTGTCACCTTCTTGCCACTTTCTCCCAACAATGGACCAATTGTTTCCTTATCCTTTTTCTTGTTTTTAACATGTTGGAAGAAGCGTTTTTTGTTATTTTTTACTTTTGTGGCAAGATTTTCTTCATTGTGAGCCTTAGCTTTCCTTACTTCATCTTTACAGGCTCGGATTATTTGCTGATATTCTGCCTTAGATATGTCCCCCTCTTTCCACTTTTTATACTTAACTTTTTTGTCTTTCAATTTGTCAGAGAGTTCTTTATGCAGCCATGCTGGTTTCTTTTGGGAGCTGTTATTTTTTACATGTGTGTATGCTTTTAAAATAATTCTAATTGGCTTTTGATCTTCTTTCAGAGACCTGTGCTGTTAACAATGGAGGCTGTGATAGCAAATGCCATGATGCAGCCACAGGCGTACACTGCAGCTGCCCCATGGGATTCATGCTTCAGCCTGATAGAAAAACTTGCAAAGGTAAGATGCAACCAAAGTCTTTATCTAGTAAATGGATCTGATGCAGAGAAAAGGATACACCTGTGTCCTTCAACTGGTATTAATTTTGCATTGAGAAGAAACTGAGGTTTGTAAGAGCCGTGGTGGTGCAGTGGTTAGAATGCAGTATTACAGGCCAACTCTGCCCACAGTCAAGGGTTCGATCCTAACCGGCTCAAGGTTGATTCAGCCTTTCCATCCTCCCAAGGTCAGTAACATGAGGCTACGGGTTGTTGGGAGCAACATTATAAACTGCTCAGAGAGTGCTGTAAAACATCTGGAGTGGTATATAAGTCTAAGTGCTATTGCTATTGTTTTTAAAGAACAACCTGGAAAAAATTCCTGAGAAATAAGTGAGACTTCATAAATGGATGGAGTCTGTGTTCTGTCTCTGGCAGTTCCAGGGAATGTGACCTTAGTTAAAAAACAGCCCCCTGCTGAAAGCTGTCTAACCAGCTTACTGATTCCAGATCCCATTTGCTTCATTATTATTTTTCAGAGCTCATTAACGCTAAGATGCTGGAACTGCAGGAAAACACAATGCCCCAGAACTGTATTCTCTGAGACTGAGACTTTATTACTGTTCAGAGCTATTTTATTGCTAATACATTTCAATGATAATAACAATAACAGCATTGACAATTCATCGTGCTTGCTGAAGTTGGTTGGATTGGGGGCAAGACAAGGCAGCAATTTTCGATGACGTCTGTCTGAGCTTGTTTTCTGGGATTCATCAGCTTTTAACAAACCATTTCCTAGCAGTAAATTTTCTGGCAAGTGCTACAAGTAAAAATATTTCTTTATAGATAGTAGACACTTTATAAGAGTTTAGGGAATTAAGCAAAGCAGATAATATGTTCTTTCTACCTTTTTTGGCAAAACAATTCTAAAAATTACAGCTAAATTTAGAATATAATCATTTGGCTCTTATTTGAAATTAATTTTCGGAGAGATTCTTTGTGTCTTCAGTGCTGTCTTGTGTTATATATCTGAAAATGATGTAGATGACAATAAATGAGGGGTGTAATTGTCTGTAAATTCTTCCTTTGTAAATTATCACAGCCTATTTAGATACTTTCAATTGCTTTTGAAAACTGAAATCAAGCTTTTTCTGGCTTTTAAAACCGGTGATTCCTTATGTTGCTTCTGCTTTAAATTATTTTAAATTTTAAAAGGTATATTGTTTCATTAATATTTTTGTGATCCTATGTTCACTTAACTGTTATAAATGAGCTTTGTGTAAGAAAAATGTGATGAATATTGCAATAAATAATTCTGTGTAGTCACATTTGTATAGTCTACAAACCTATATATTTACATTTTATTATGATTAAAGCTTTTCCCCCAACATTAACTTTATGAAATATGTTGGGTTGAGATAGAATGAGAGTCACTCAGGGAGTTTCAATAGTTCAGAGAGTTTTGAACCTGGGTCCTTCCAATTCCAAGATCATTGCACTCCTATATTACAGCCTCCTCACTTTCTCCTCTGCATTTCCTCGTGTAGAACAAAATTATGAATTCTTCCTAAATGCAACTGGCTAGTATTCTTAGAAATCCCCCAAACACTGAAGCAGTTTCAGAAAACCTGCATTTTGGATTTAATCTATATTAAAAGAATCTGCCCAGGTCAGTTTAACTTGGTTTGGAAGTTAATGAAATCAAGTTCATATCTTTATTTGAACTACCATAAAATTCCAAGCAGTTTGGGATGATTGGGTAACAAGCATCTAATCTGTAAGTACCCTGCAGCACAAGGAATTATATAGATAGACTTCAATTTACAACTGTTCATTCAGCAAGTGTTCAGAATTATGGTGATACTAAAATAAGGGATTTATCATTGATGCCCAAAGTTACAGCTGTTGCTGCACCCCTGTGGTCATGTGATCAAAATTCACCCACTTGGCAGCCTTCCCTCATTTACAACCATGGGAATGCTTCAACTCTCCCCATCTATATTATTTGGCCCCTGTGTTCACGATCCCTGCTACCCTAGCTGACATTTGCCACCTTCTTGTTCCTGCTCCTGGCCAAGCATGCGTAGCCTGCCTCTTTGCAAAGCAGCTGCTGGCCACATGAGGTTATTCCCCCCCCCCCTCAAGTTACTGGTGGCAGTTTCCTCATGAGACCTGGGGGAGATAGGCTTATGTGGTGAGCAAGTGCCTCATAAAGGGTGGGGACAAGAGGAAGGTGAAGGTCAGCTGGGGTAGTGGAGATGGGGCAGGGAGCACAAGGCAGCAGGGATCTCAGAGCATAGAGTACCAGACATCTTGGGCATGCAGATGGTGGCAGGGATTGGAGTGCAGAAGGACAAAGGTGACTTTGCCTGGAACTGGGCTGGGGTGGCTTCAGTTTCACACTATTCTGCTGGGCCAGACCAGGGCTGTGCTTTGTGATGTGCTACACTGCACCTCAGGGATTTCTTGCAACCCCAGAGCCCTGGTGTACCAAGAAACCCTTTTGCTCTACACTGTTGGGCCAGGTTGGGATTGCGATTTTGAGCTTCAGGGAGACTCAGGCTTTTTGTAGGCCCAGAATGGAGCACACTTAGAAACTCTTAAGCGGCAGCATGTCAGTCAGCTCCTGAGCCATGAAGTTCTGGGACTGCTTGCTGCCCCTCAAGGTAAGGTAGAGGGTTGCCAAAAGGCCAGAGTTGTGGAAGGAGCTAGATGGGTGAGTGAACTTGAAAAGGATACAGTGCCCTACCTTTCCAGGGTTTGGAACTGGGAGGCACCAAGCCTGGGAATGACTTGGATCAGGGTGAATACTTAAATAACAACTTGTTATTCTTGGTTAATGACAGCAGCAAGGAGTCCTAGGATTGCTGGCACTAAGTGATGCAGTTACATGACATCATGCTTTATGACCGCATCACTTAACAATAGAAATTTTGAACCCAATTATGGTCATAGGTCAAGAGCTATCTGTATGAATACACATCCAAAGTACCATCTAAATGGAATCTGAACTGAGAAATCAAGGCATTTGACCTGTTCCTCTTCTGTTGAATCCTCATTTGATGACTATATGGCATTCATTCAATTGTCACCTTCTTTTGTATCTAAGCATGTTTTGCTGTGTTTTTTGCCTCCTTATTACAGATATAGATGAATGTAGATTAAACAATGGTGGCTGTGACCACATCTGCAGGAACACAGTGGGGAGTTTTGAATGCAGTTGTAAAAAAGGTTACAAATTGCTTATCAATGAAAGGACGTGCCAAGGTAAAGTCTTCTCATATCTTGCTGGAAATAATAATGAAGCAGTTATTTAAATATGGAGATAGAGCTTAGTCACACGAGAAGCACTGTCAATTTAATTCTTTTTTGATAGTCAGCATAAGAAATTAAATCTATGTGGCTCGAACTTCAATGTTTCATAACTTTGACTTTGCTATTTGCTATTTTATATAATAGCAATGTAGGAATATTAGATTGGCCCTATTGGATCAGATCAATGCTCATCTTAGTTCAGTATTTTGTTTCTTACAATAGCAAACCTGATTCTTTTAGCGTGTTCACAAGCGGGAGATTTTTTGCTGTTGTTTCATTACAATTTATTATTTCGTGATAGAGTGCTCTCAACCTGGATGTATCATTGAATCTTTATAGACTTGTTATGATAATGTCCTTGTACAAATATTTATCCATTCTCATTTTAAAACCATCCACAATAGTGAATTTCCTAATTTCATAGGGAAATTATGTTTTGTGTAAAAAAGTGCTCATTTAAGTCTGTTCTGAATTTACTTCTAATTGGCTTCATTGGGTGACCCCTGAAGCCAGTATTTTGAAAATGCTATCCATCTTATCCATGCCATATATAATTTTATGGATCTTGATCATGTCCTTTTCAATCATTATTTTTCCAGTCTAAAAGAATCTTAAATATGTTTGCCTTTTCTCATAGGGAAAATATTTGACCCTCCTGGTCCTTTTGGTTGAATAATGGTTAACAATGTTGGCAGTTTTGTTTTCATTCTCATTTTTAATGAATGTCCCATGGAATTTGTCTTTTTCACAGTTGACACAAACACTGAGTCAGTATTGCTATTACTCACTCTAACCCCAAGACTTTTTCCAGGTTAGTTAACAGATAGCACAGACTTTATCCGTGCATATATAAAGTTAGGATTTTTCCTCAGCATACATCATTCTGGAATGATTATTCATCTATTCATACAATTATCCTTGGGAACCCTTCATAGCCACTTTTTTACCATCCTAAATATTGGAAGTTTAGAAGTTTATTGTATATTCTTAAGTCAAGATCATTGATAAATAAAAAACACAGATCCTAGTATAGTCTCACAAGGCTTCCATGTCCCCCCATTGAGAAAATTGTCTGTTTATTTCAACATAAGCATCTTTTTCATTCCTTTGTCTAATGCTTCTTGTTTTCTGGTTGAAATATAAAGACCTTAATGTTTCCCCCTTAATACTAATAACAACCACACTCATCCTCTGTCTTTAAGACATTAAGGAGAGATTTGACCTTATTACTTTTTCTTCTCAGGCCACATCCATATAGCTGTTGGGCCTTGATCCCTTTCTGCCCCAGTGCCAGCAGCAAATAGTGCTGCCCCTATATTGCTGCCTCCACAATGCACTTTCATCATGAATAAGTCCATCTTGCACTGCTTTCCAGAAAGCTTTCAAATGCAACATTCTAAAAGCCATGAAGATGGTTCCCTCAGTAGAAATTCTATCCCTGTCCATTGTCATCTATCACATGAAAAGCCACTTACACTTGGCATGAAGAATACTTTAGTTACTCTACATCAGGAGTGTCAAATTTAAGGCCCAAGGGCCAGATCTGGCCTTTGGGGTAGTTAGATCTGGCCTACCCCAAAGGCCAGATCTGGCCCCCGGGGCTGCCTTGTAAACAACGAAGGAGTGGCCCATGCTCTTGCCAGCAAAAATGGGCTCCTGAGCTCTGTTTTCGACTGCCGTGGCCTCCTGCAACCCACTGCCAGTGAAAATGGATCTTGGGAAGGCCAATTTTGGAACAATTTGTACCCTTATTTTTGGGCTGAGAGGGGTCAAGGAAAAGTCATGCTACCAAAGTAAAGAGTTAATTGCTAGTAGAATGACATTTCTCCTAATCCTCGGCAATTTGGTAGTTTCACATTTTCTGGTTAGTAAAAAGGCAAAATAATCCCATTCTCTAGGCTTACTACCTGCATATTTATTTGTTTATTATTCATTCATTTTAGCCCACCTTCATTTTATATATATAATTCAAGATGATGAACAAGTACCTAGCACTCCTTCCTCCTATTTTCCTCACAACAACCTTGTGAATTGAGTTGGGCTGAAAGAGAGCGACTGGCCCAAAATAACCCAGGCAGCTTTCATGCCTAAAGTGGAACTAGAATTCACAATCTCTTTGTTTTTAGCCTGGTGTCTTAATAAACTAGATCAAACTGGCTCTCATTTGTTCAATGAAGCTTATGTTCTGTTTTCCTGTTCCCAGATATTGATGAATGCTCCTTTGATAGAACCTGTGACCACATCTGTGTAAATACACCCGGGAGTTTCCAGTGCCTGTGTCACAAAGGCTACATGCTGTATGGACTCACCCACTGTGGAGGTATCAGTGTGATAGATGGCGATTCATGGAACATTATTGCAGTCACTTTTTTGGTACCTCTTTTGTGAATCTTCATCCTGCTGCCTCTCCCAATGAGTAACATCTTCTTTCTTCTTTTAGGTGGAGCCTAATACCTCTGACATCCCCCAAAATATTAGTCCAGTTTATTTGGTTTTGGTAGACCTGGAACGTGATTATGCACAATATATTTGGAGAACCATATTATCATAAGAATACTTTGCTATTAGCCAGAATAGAAAATTGGATAATAGATTATAAAATTTCAATAACAGATTTAGTAACAATTACGCAAATTGTGTTGGAGAGAGTGGTTGATCAGGTATTGAGAAGACTTCAAGAAATTAGGCTGAGACTATGTGTTCAGTTGAGGCATTTACTATGCATATGGAGTAATATTCCATATTCTATTTTCAATGATTCAGGACTTCAACAAACTTCTTGGTATAAGATAAAGAGAAAGACAGAGCAAAGAAACTCTTTTTGACCTAGAGTTTTCTCAACAACTTCATGTAAAACATAGAAAATACAGGGGACAAATAGAATCTCAAAGTATGCCATAAGTCATCTTTCCAGAAACCAAACAACAGTGCATAGCACAATTTTTGGGAGCATTTAGTCAACTCCTTTACTGATTAAACATCTCAAAACACTGTGATCAATAGCCTGAAAGCTGCTGAGAAGTCAGGACAACTAAACCATGATTAATGCCTGCTATTTAGTTGCCAGAATAAATCATCTACTGACATGATGAATGAATTCCTTACTACAGCCAAAGATCATAAAATAGTCTACAAGATCTGAACTATTCAGACAATAATACATACATAATAAAACATAAAGTCAGTAAGAGATTATATACAACAGCTGGAGAAAAAGGTGGAATCCAGTTTTGTTAGGCTCCCCTTTTTATCCCTTGCCACAATCAGTGTACTGATAGGTGGGAAAAATCTACATTTAATTCAAAGTAGGCTTCCAATCTGCAAATAAAAAGGGTAAAAAAGGTGAGAAGGAATTTGTTTTAGAAAAATTACTGAAAGGGTGATAATTCATCTATTGTATAAATCTATATAAAATTCATGGCATCACAGAACATGCAAAACTGTTCCACTTTTCCTTGAGACACATGCTTAGATCTTATCAAAATAAAGTATATAACTCAATAACATGTAATCCTATTCATTTTGCCATGCCCATTCTCATTTATATAATTTATTCTTTATCAGATATTTGCAGAATTGGGGGGGGAGCTGAAATGATAAGGGTAAGTCTGGAAGGGAAGGCATTATTGACTTCGTCATCGGCTTAGATAGTTTTAAATAATTTCAAAAAAATTAGGCAAATTAAGGATGATGAAATTATTATCAATGGGTACTGACTAGGTGTATGTGCCTCCCTCTTTCTAGCAACTAAATTGGCAGTGCTGAAAATTCAAAAATGAATTAATTAGCATCAGATACAGTAACTATAGATCTGCAAGTTAATAAAAAGTGTATCTTACTTCAGAGTTTATCAAGACTTTTCTAGATTATAGTAGTAGACTAAACTAAATAATTTTGGCTTCTAACAAGGCATTTTTAAAAAAACATGTTTCCCCTTTCCTGTTGTTAATGGAAGATTGTTTTCTACTACTCTCGCTAAAAGTTTTCTCTCTAAATTCAGAAGAAAGCATTTAGAAATTATTGGCTATTTTTCCTGTAGCTGAAATTCTGTGGAAATATGATTTATTTATACAGTGTAAACCATAACTGGCTGCATATTGCTACATGCATATTGCTAAGCCAGATATTAAGCCCAAATATTACAGAATATTGGTTGGGTCTAGCTAGTAGCTATTAAATCTTCACAACCTTCAGCAAGCTTGTAAAATATGAAATAGCCTCTTTACTAATTAGCAACGAGAAGATGATATTCTGAATTTAGGACTCACTTGGAGTAACAGAAGCAAGTTACATAAAAGAGCAAGAAGGGATGGAGTCAAACTGAAAAATGGCTTGACAAAGACATATGAGTCAGCATTTAGCCTATTCCAAAGAGCTGGGAGCAAAGCCGTGACCTGAATGTGCCACGTTGTGTGGGAATACACTTTGGCAAAGCTTGGAAGGAAAACTGAAATACTTGTATGCGAAGCTTTCAGAACAAAGTGGTCCTTTATGGGTTTTTTCTTTTTTCTGCTGTCATTGTGTTTATGTGTATTTTTCCATGTCAGACCTTTAGCACTGATT
The DNA here is from genome assembly GCF_051295495.1 of Thamnophis sirtalis. NCBI lineage: Eukaryota > Metazoa > Chordata > Lepidosauria > Squamata > Natricidae > Thamnophis > Thamnophis sirtalis. The sequence goes on from NW_028261387.1 coordinate 48,968,796, forward strand.
TCCATGGTTGTGAAATTAGGTGCCGTAAAGTAGCAGGAATGTTGAAAAAAGGATAGCATTGGCAGGCTGGCAGTTGCAGCTGTTTTTTTGAACTTCAGATCTCATGCCATTCTATTTTCTCTGTTCTTCTCTGTTCTTCATTACATTTGATCTCAGGAGTGACATTTAAAGTGGCTAACTCATCACTGGTTGCTAATTCTTTTTTTTGGCAAAACCAAGGATGGCACAGGTCAAAGCGATTATCTACAACATGGTTTTTGAACCTTGACAACTTTAAGATGTGTGGTCTTCAGCTCCCATAATTCCTCAACCAAGATGTGGTTGAAATATCTTAATGTTGCCCAGGCTGAGATCTACATTTTTAAAATGCTAACCACTACATTGATTAATAGGAATATGTTTTGGTTGTCAGTTAGTTGATACTTCTCAAAACTTGTCAAAAGAACCCTGAATTTCCATCAAAATATGCTTGTCTCTCCTTCAGGTTTAGGGTGCTAAAATGCTAACAAAAGATAGGACTTCTGAACCAGTAATTGTGGTATAGAAAAGTAAATATTAAAAGTAAAGTAAAGGGAATATATGATATACTTTGCTTGAGACAGGAGGATTTTATAGAAAACTATAAAAACCGGCGTTGCACGGGCATTTATTTATAGGGGGAAAATGTCCAGACCAAATGTAATCTCTAATGTTGGATTTTCCCCCTTACCAAGGGAACCCCCTTGTGGAGTACTGTGAAGCTGTTACCATGGCAACTCCACTATGCTGTACGGTAAAAGTCATTTTAAGGCACAATAGGCTGTATCCTAACAGAATATCCCCTCAGAGGGGTATTACCCCCCCACACACACACAGTGTTTTTTTCCAGAGAGTAATGAAAATATTACATTCTGATATTTTCATGACAAGATATGTTGTCCAGTGTTTCTGAGGGTCTTACAGTTGGGAAGAGTAGTCTAGATGAAGATATTCTTTTCTTTCATCGGCTTTCTTCTATTTACTTTTATATGAACTAAAGGCAATAAACACTGAACAAGGTTTTTTTTGAACAAAGCTCTAGTTTGGCCTACTGAATTAAAACATGCTTTAAAAATGTTCCTCTTCCAGTTTAATCCTGTGGTTTTGTGTTGCAAGGCAAAAAGAAAGGATTAAGTAATATTAGGATGAAGACATACATCATGTTTTAGAGCAATGGGACCAATTTAAAACTGCTTTCATTCCATTTAATCCAAGCATATGTTTGGGAGATGAGAGGGACATAAAGATTCCTATTACCTGCCCAAAAGACTACTGTGGATGGTGTTGAATGATAGGTTCTTGAAATGATCTCAAGATGCTTCAAGGCAATCCTAATTGCTCCATATCATGTAGCCTTCAGAGTAATTTTGTGATTAAAATGAAGGATGATTTTCAGTCTATATTGATTCTTTAGTCTTTTAAAGGCTAAGAAGAAGGGAGAAGCATTTTTATTATTATAATTATTATATCGTGTTTTCACTTTCAGGTTTCACGGGGAAGGAGAATAATGAAGAAAGAGAACCATGGAAATATGGACAATGCTAAACATAATCTGTCCATTAGCTTTCTCTAACCTAATGTCCTCCAGATGCATTGGGCATGACTGTTGCTAGAATTCTGGAGGTCATAAGGATGGAAAGGGAAAAACTGTGCATATAAACACAGTATACAAACATGTATAACCCCTTAGGAAGGCAGAGGAAGTGTTGTACAATACATTCATGTGTTTGGTACAGGGCCAAATGTCCCCTGATCAGCACTGAATGCAACAACCATACAGTATACTAAATCCCTATAACTATATAGATCACTGTAGCATGCTTGTAAGTACATCAAAACCACATACTATGGCAGATATCCAAAGGATTATCTTACTTCCTTACTTCCTTATCTTACTTTCTTATAACAATTTGTGGTAGCAAAACTCATAACTCCATTCTTCTTGTTAGCTTCCTGTCCTCTGTGTCCAATTCCTTATCAGTCTTGTGGGTATCTTGGATTAGGATTATTTTGCTTACTGCTTTTATAAAGTCTCTTGAACACTAATGATCCAATAGGTGTAATCAATTAAGTAAGCAGCCAGATCTCTTCTGAATGACAGATGGAAGCAACAACATATAGTTTCCTTATTGTAGTTGGTATTGTTTCACCCCATTTTTTCTTTCTCTTAATCTCAATAATTCTCTTTGTTCCATTTACTAGCGTCAGTTATAGTTCCTGGATTAGACCTAGGAGTTATAATGAGTATTCCAGTCAGAAAATTTGTTTTGTGGATTTCAAATAGTTTACTAATCATGCTTCTTGGTCTTCCTACAGATGTTGATGAATGTAGTGTCAATCAAGGAGGTTGCAAGTTTGGATGTGTAAATACCCCAGGTAGCTACGAATGTACCTGCCCAGCAGGTTGCAGACTTCATTGGAATAAAAAAGATTGCATAGGTGAGTACTATATAGAAATGGCTTGAAATCATACTGCCCTCTAGTGGGAAAATTCTTTTCAACAGGATAGGTTTTTAACTGGAGTGAAAATTACCCTAGTGGAAATAGTTCTAAACATCGGTGATCTCTGAACACCTTATCCATTGCTGTTTAGCATCTTTAAAGTATTTAACACTTGAAAGCACAAAAGATATGTAATGCATGGCATTGGTCTCAGATTTGAATATCTAAAGCTTAAAGATTATCAATAATGGAATGGATATTCTATACAGCAGTTTCAGATTGATACCAGTAAAATAGCTTATTTATTTGTCAATTTAAATACTACCCATCAGAAATTTTTGTTTGCTCAAAAGTCCTATTTATTTTTTTAATGGATTGGACATTTTCAGTCTTTTTCTTTTTCAAAGCCTATTGCAACAACCATTTAAATGAAAAATAAAAATATGCAACCACTTTTGTGTTAGGAAATTCTAAATTTCTAAAGTTTCTACAATTTGTGGTTCAGGGCCTGCAATGCATTCTTCTAGAAGTTACTACATCAGCCATGAGCTGAATGAGCCAGAGCTCAACATGAACATGACTTGTTGCCATAACCCATGGCAGAGGCAAGTGGAGATAGCAATAGTGCACTGATGCTTATTTGTTTCTGCTGGAGATTCAGGTGTGGCTCTGCACTGTAGCCATCCCAGTGGCAGACTCTGGCTGCTCCTCTGTGAATTGCACTCTCATCTGCATAGTGCTATCAATTGATGCTTGTTCTTCAGAGCTGGAGATTTGTTTGGCTGGCACAGTATCTCCACGAGCCATACTTACCTGCAACAAGAATGGCAAGAAGGAAAGCTGCTCCCTCACCTGTGCCTCCAAGGCTCGCTTTCTGCCAGGTAAGTACTCAGATTCACACACACACACACACACACAAACACAAACACAAACACAAACACAAACACAAAACACTGTCATGGGATAGCTTTGGTGCAAGATGTTTTTAGAGCACTATTTTGTACAATTAGGACACCTGTGTCATACACGTACTACCTTTTATTTAATCATTTATGCACATACACTACACTCATGTCTTCGTTGTTTTCAATTTTTTTTTATTGCAGTTGGAACAGCTTGTTCCATACCTTAGTTTTGTAATCTCAGGGCTTAATAGTTTTTGCAATAGTTTTTTGAGGTTTTCAATTGATGTTTGGTTTATAGCAGGGACAAGAAGTTGGTCTTATTGTGTTAGTATTGAATGTAATGTATAGGTAGTGCCAGTATCCATATTTGTCATCCTTCAACTGTTGCCAAAATATAAAATGGCAACATGATTCATTGCTGTCATTGGCAATGGAAATGGCTGAGACTGGGAAATGTCCACCACTTTCAGTTTCCCACAGTGTGCCCAGCACTGCTGGGCTTATACAGTATTCACCTGACACTTAGGATGAGTTGACTGCCAATTTTCTATGCCCTGGATAATAGAAGATCATACATGTCTATCTCAATTCAGTCTGTTTCCCAAAGAAAACCCAGGAATATTTTCATTGCCCTATCACTATTTTCATCCTGAAAGTATTAACTGACAGTGCAGGCCCTAAAACTTTGTTAAGAGCTGTGCAGAAAAGCATAAAAATTGCTTTCTGTATATTTAGCACAGATCCATCCTTGTCTTGGCAAGCATTGTGATCTGACTCATAAATACCCTTGGGTCCTAAGGCTATAAGCCCTGTTCAGGTTTGAACCCCATTCTGCCACAAGCTGCACTTTCTTTTATGTATTCTTATTACACCAGTCTCTTTGGAGCCTTGTTTAATAATGAAAATAATATAGTTATGAGTCAAATTGAGCCAAATTGGACTACAATCATCAATGGGCAAGGTCAGGCTTGGGATGATATTTCAAAACATCAGGTTTGAGTTAGGCTGGGCTGAACTTGCAAGTTTAGAGCCATAAAACAAGTGTTACAAGTATCTGATCCTAGACCTCCACACCTCTAAAGTCTTTTTCTTTGCAGAATCTGACAATAGCTACACTGTGAGCTGTGGGACCCCAATTCTGCAACAGGTACCTCAACCAAGATCCAGTAATGGTAGCCATCCCTGCATTGGTAAGCTTGGAGTCTTGAGCTCTGAGAGCTCCTGTCTAATACATTTGACACACCAAACTTAGCATCTGCCTTTTCTTTTAGAGGCTGTTGCTGCTCCAATCAAACAAAAGGCTTCTTTTAAAATTAAAGATGCCAAATGCTATCTCCATCCACACATGAAAGGCAAGCAGGATGATACTGGCAGGAATGGAGGACTAGGTGAGGTACTCTCTCCTCTGTATGTCTTGGAATAATCTTCAATTGGAATTATTTACAATCTTAAGTTTTGTGAAACCAAGAACCAGTTTTTCAGTGACTACACTACACAATGTTTCCTTTGTTCCCTAAACCAAAATTATGAGGAAAGCATAGTGCTCCATGGACCTTCCAACCCCTTTAAGCAAATAAACTATAGAAAGAGCATTTGCAATTTATTTATTATCTATTTATTATAATGTCTAAACTGAGGTCTTCCATTTGTGGTTTATTGTATACTTTAATTTGTTAGAATTGGATATCTTGTATTCATTTCCACTTGTGAGAGGAGCAAAAAGAAGCGATTGGTTTAAAAAATAACAGTACTCTACTTATTTCTAACTAAGACAACATTCTTTGAATTCCGACAAAGCAATATGCATTTCTGACTAGACTAGAGTCTTGTAAAACATTGTTCCATCATGGGCTTTATGACCAAGAGACTATGCTTACTGTGTTATAATTAATTACATAAATCACTAATTTAAAAGTGAAGGGAGAATGAGAGTGAGATTGAAGCTTGCGAAATCCAGATTTCTCTTGCATGGGGTCTTGTTGAAAATAGTTCCAAATGCATAATTTAAGCAGGAGGTTGTTGAAGGTTTTCTTCACCACAGACATATACTGAGAGATGTTCACTATATCTCTGGGGTCCATTAACTGCCTTCCTACATCTGTTTAGTCCTTTCATCAGGGAAAGGAAGAGACATTTTGCTTAGTGTTTATAGAAGAATATGCTTGTGAAGGTTGTGGAAATATTTTATGTTCCTTAAAGAATACTGACATTGATTCTACTAGGCGGGTCAGCCCCATGCTCAGATTGCCAAGTGTCTTTCGTGAACCTGAAGTGTGATTCATCAAAGAAAGGCAAAGGACGTCGGGCTCGCAACTCTCCCAACAAAGAGGTGACTCGCATTACCCTGGAGTTTGAAGCTGAAATCAAACCTGAAGAGATCACAGGTAGAGTAAGTGACAGATAAGGCTGGGAAATGGGGAGGAGGAGTTGAAAATTCACTTGGCATCATCATCCAATAGTAGTGCATCTCTAGAGATGGAGGTGCTTTTCCTTTTTTTTTTTTTATGGTAGGGATTTGTTGTGAACAGGGACAGATCAGAAGCAGGAATCTTATCCCAATTCAGCATAGACTATAACTCTTGTCATGAGTGGCATTTCATGACCAACAATCAATCTTATTATTAATATTAGTTCATTTTTAAAGAGGAAAACTTTCTTAGCAAACCTAAAATTATTTGCATTCACTATCACTAACCGTATTGATAAAAGAACATGGAAAATAGATCTGTGTGTCTAAACTGCTTCAGTCAAGGCAAAGCTAAGCAATATACAAAAGCAACAACCAATATAATAATAATAATAATAATAATAATAATAATAATAATAATAATAATAATAATAATAATAATCATCATCATCATCATCATCATCATCATCATCATCGCAAAATACCAGGACTTAAAAATCGAAATTCAACGACTATGGCACAAACCAGCAGTGGTAATTCCAGTGGTAATTGGCACACTGTGTGCTATTCCAAAAGCACTGGAATTACATTTAAAACAGTTAAAAATTGACAAAATCACCATCAGTCAAATGCTTGGATCTGCATGCATATTACGAAAATATGTTACAACGTCCTAGGCCCCTGGGTGGGGCCCGACTAATAATCAATGCCAAATCCGGTGAAACAACTGGCCGCTGTGATACAATTCTGTTGTTGCGATAATAATAATAACTCAAAAACAAAAAGAATTGAATGACAAGATCATGGAGCATTTTCTATCTAATGAGGAAAGGCAACGTTTACCATCATTAAAAACTGTGCCTAAGAAAATTTTGGCCCCTATCATGAAAATGGTTAATGCAGTGCTTTCAACAATTGAATCGGGATCCATCCTGAAAACGAATCAGTTAATGCACAGTGCAGCTGTAATAGTCACTAATGAACTAGGCATTAAAATCAAAGTACCTAGTCCCACAATGGAAAAAGCATCAAAGCCAAAGTGGAAAGTCTGATTAGAACAAGTTTACATGCAATATTGGCCAGGCAACTGAATGAAATTTCACAAAATGGTCAAATTGATGAATGGTTGACAACTTCATGGTTGACTTAAAAATCGAAATTCAATGATTATGGCACAAACCAGCAGTGGTAATTCCAGTGGTAATTGGAATACTGGGTGCTATTCCAAAAGCACTGGAATTACATTTAAAACAGTTAAAAATTGACAAAATCACCATCAGTCAAATGCAAAAAGCCGCACTGCTTGGACCTGCATGCATATTACGAAAATACGTTACAACGTCCTAGGCCCCTGGGTGGGGCCTGACTAGTAACCAATGCCAAATCCGGTGAAACAACTGGCCGCTGTGATACAATTGTATAATAATACTACAATAGCAGAGTTGGAAGGAACCTTGGAGGTCTTCTAGTCCAACCCCCTGCCTAGGCAGGAAACCCTATACTGTTTCAGATAAATGGCTATCCAACATCTTCTTAAAGAATTCCAGTGTTGGGGCATTCACAACTTCTAGAAGCAAGCTGTTCCACTGATTAATTGTTCTAATTGTCAGGAAATCTCTCCTCAGTTCTAAGTTGCTTCTCTCCTGGATTAATTTCCACCCATTGCTTCTTGTTCTGCCCTCAGGTGCTTTGGAGAATAGTTTGACTCCCTCTTCTTTGTGGCAACCCCTGAGATATTGGAACACTGCTATCATCTCTCCCCTAGTCTTTCTTTTCATTAAACTAGACATAGTTTAGTCTAGTTTGCAACCGTTCTTCATATGTTTTAGTCTCTAGTCCCCTAATCATCTTTGTTGATCTTCTCTGCACTCTTTCTAGAGTCTCCACATCTTTTCTACATTGTGGTGACCAAAACTGAATGCAGTATTCCAAGTATGGCCTTACCAAAGCATTATAAAGTGATATTAACACTTCACGTGATCTTGATTCTATCCCTCTGTTTATGTAGCCTAAACTTTGTTGGCTTTTTTGGCAACTGCTGCACACTGCTGGCTCATATTTAAATGATTGTCCACTAGGACTCCAAGATTCTTCTCACAGTTACTACTATTGAGCAAGGTACCATCTATACTGTACCTGTGCATTTTGTTTTTCTTGCCTAAATGTAGAACCTTATTCTTTTCACTATTGAATTTAATTTTATTAGATAATGCCCAATATTCAAGTTTGTCAAGATCCTTCTGTATCTTTAGCCTATCTTCTGGAGTGTTGGCTATTCCTGCCAGCTTGGTGTCATCTGCAAATTTGATGAGTTCCCCATTTATTCCCTCATCCAAATCATTGATGAAGATGCTGAAGAGTACTGGGACCAAAACAGAGCCTTGGGGTACTCCCCTGCATACTTCCCTCCATGAAGGTGCAGTTCCATTGAGGACTACACGTTGAGTGCGGTTGGTCAGCCAGTTTACGAATCCATTTTGTAATTTTGTAATTTTATTGAATATTTATAGGCCGCCCTTTTCCCTGAGGGGACTCAGGGCGGCTTACATCAATAGGGGAAGGGAGTGCAAAACAAGACATAAAAGAAAAAACGTGAGTAAAAAAAAAAAAATTAACCATAAAACACAACATTCACTCAACATTCGGGCGGGGTGAGAATAAATCCTATCCCCAGGCCTGACGGGATAGCCAGATCTTGAGGGCTGTGCGGAAGGCCTGGACTGTGGTGAGGGTATGGATCTCCACGGGGAGGTTGTTCCATAGCGTCGGAGCTGCAACTGAGAAGGCTCTCCTCCGTGTAGTCGCCAGTCGGCACTGACTGGCAGATGGAATTCGGAGGAGGCCTACCCTGTGCGATCTGATGGGACGCAGGGAGGTAATTGGCAGAAGGCGGTCTCTCAGATAGCCAGATCCACTACCATGGAGCGCTTTATAGGTGGTAAGTAGGACCTTGAAGTGCACCCGACGATCAACAGGTAGCCAGCGCAGCTCACGGAGGATCGGTGTTATATGGGCGAACCGTGGTGCACCCGTGATCACTCGCGCGGCCGCGTTCTGGACTAGCTGAAGTCGCCGGATGCTCTTCAAGGGCAGCCCCATGTAGATCACATTGCAGTATTCCAGCCTAGAGATCACAAGGGCTCGAGTGACTGTTGTGAGAGCCTCCCGGTTCAGGTAGGGCCGCAACTGGCGCACCAGGCGAACCTGGGTAAATGCCCCCCTGGTCACAGCTGACAAATAGTGGTCAAAACTCAGCTGTGGATCCAGGAGGACTCCCAAGTTGCGGACCCTGTCTGAGGGGTATAAATTTTGCCCCCGCAGCCTGATTGATGGAACGTTAGCCGAATTTTTGGGAGGAAAACACAACAACCACTCGGTCTTTTCCGGGTTGAGCACCAGTTTGTTAGCTCTCATCCAGTCTTTAACAGCCTCAAGGCCCCGGTTCATCACGTCCACCGCTTCATTGAGTTGGCACGGGGCGGACAGATACAACTGTGTATCGTCCGCATATTGGTGGTACTTAATCCCGTGCCTCCGAATGATCTCGCCCAGCGGTTTCATGTATATGTTGAATAGCAGGGGGGACAGAACCGAGCCCTGCGGCACCCCATAGGTTAGGGGCCTCAGGGACGATCTCTCCCTCCCCACCAACACCGACTGCGACCTGTCCGAGAGGTAGGAGGAGAACCACTGTAAAACAGTGCCGCCCACCCCCACCTCCCGCAGTCGTCGCAGAAGGATACCATGGTCGATGGTATCGAAAGCCGCTGAGAGGTCAAGGAGAACCAGGATGGACGCATAGCCTCCATCTCTGGCTCTCCAGAGATCATCGGTCAATGCGACCAAAGCGGTTTCAGTGTTGTAACCGGGCCTGAAGCCAGACTGGAAGGGGTCAAGATAGTTAGCTTCCTCCAAGGTACGCTGAAGCTGTAAGGCCACCACCTTCTCAACAACCTTCCCCACAAAGGGGAGGTTGGAGACTGGACAGTAGTTATTAAGAACTGCTGGATCCAAGGACGGTTTCTTCAGGAGGGGCCTCACCACCGCCGCCTTAAGCGCGGTGGGGAGGTATCCCTCCCGAAGAGAGGCGGTAACAACCGCCTGGATCCAGCCTCGTGTCACCTCTCTGCTGTTGGCAATCAGCCAAGAGGGACACGGGTCCAGTATACAGGTGGAGGAACTCACAGCTCGCATAGCCTTGTCCACATCCCCAGAGGCAACATCCTGAAACTCAACCCAGAGGTGGTCTGCCAAGTCATTCCCTTGTGAATCCATCTAGTGGTGATGCTGTCTAACCCACTTTCCTCTACTTTATCTAGTAGTAGGTTATGGTCTAACTTATCAAATGCCTTACTGAAGTCCAAGTAAACTATATCGACGGCATTCCTCTGGTCCACTAATTTTGTCACATTATCAAAGAATGCAATAAGATTAGTCTGGCATGATCTGTTTTTGACAAACCCATGTTGGCTTTTGGCTATTACTTTGTTCGCTTCTAGGTGTTCGCTAATTGGCTGCTTGATTATCTTTTCCAGAATCTTTCCTGGTATTGAGGTCAGGCTGATAGGTCTGTAGTCTCTGGTAGTTCCCCAGTACTCCAGGATCTCTAAAACATATAGTTCAGTGGTTCTGAGATCTCATCTCCCAGTTCCGTGTAATCCGTCCTGGTGATTTGAACTTGTCTAGGGTAGACAGGTGCTCACTTACCATTTTCTTCCCGATTTCAACTTGTGTTCCTAATCTGATTTTTGTGGTGCTGTTTTTGAAAGGTTGGACTGTTTTATCCCTTTGTGTAAAGACAGATGCAAAACATGAATTAAATAGTTCTGCTTTCTCCCTGTTGCTTGTCACCTTCTTGCCACTTTCTTCCAGCAATGGACCAATTGTTTCCTTAACTTTTTTCTTGTTTTTCACATGTTGGAAGAAGCTTTTTTTTGTTATTTTTACTTTTGTGGCAAGCCTTTCTTCATTGTGAGCCTTAGCTTTCCTCACTTCATCTTTACATGCTCGGGCTATTTGCTGATATTCTGCCTTAGTTATGTCCCCCCTTTCCACTTTTTATACTTATCTTTTTTGTCTTTCAGTTTGTCAGAGAGTTCTTTATGCAGCCATGCTGGTTTCTTTTGGGAGCTGTTATTTTTCTTCTTCATTGGTATTGTGCTAGACTGGGCTTTTATAATCTCATTTTTCAAAATTTCCCAAGCTTCTTGAGTTGTTTTCTCCTTGAGGATTCTCATCCATGGAATTTTTCCCAAGCTCTCTCTAAGTTTATTGAAATTAACTCTCTTAAAGTCCAAGACTCTAGTTTCACTTTGTTCTACTACTTGTGTTTGCATAATGTTGAATTCCAACATTGCATGGTCACTTGCCCCCAGGATTCCTGTGGCTTCAATACCTTCTATCATTTCCTCTCTGTTAGTGAAAATTAAGTCCAATATGGCTGATCCCCTTGTTTCCTTCTCTACCTTTTGGGAAACAAAGTTGTCTGCTAGGTTTGTTAGGAACCTGTTGGATCTTCCACTTGGTGCAGAGTTTGTTTCCCAGTTGTTAGGGTAGTTAAAATCCCCCACTACTATTGTGGTGTGCTTCCTACATACCTTAGTTAGCTGACTAGCAAAAAGTTCATCTACTTCCTCTGCTTGGTTCGGTGGCCTGTCATATAGACCTATGGCAATGTCATCCCCCCCCAAACCTTTAGTATTGACCCAAATGCATTCAAGATAGTTCTCATCATTGTTGTGCTTTATTTCTGTAGAGAGGTAATTATTTCTTATATATAGTGCAACTCCACCTCCTCTTTTATTTAGTCTATTTCTTTTAAATAATTTAAATCCTTCTAGCTGTATGTCGTTTCATCCCACCAAGTTTCTGTAATGGCAACAATATCATATCTGCACTCTTTTACTTGAATTTCTAATTCACCCTGTTTATTCCTCATACTCTCTGCATTACTGTATTCATTTTCCAGTCAATGTTATTTACATCTAAAAATCTATTGGTCTAAGAAAAAATATTTTTTTAAATTTTCCATTGTTTTTGTATACTAAACTGTAAAATTACTTCAAATTATTTAGCCATTGTAAGCCAAATTGAAGAAAAAATACAACCATTAGAATTAACAATCACAGTTTATTGTATAATTTTTGTAACATTTAAAAAAAATATTAAAGTAATTAAATGAACACTGTCACCAGATATGGTAATGCCTATCCATTTGATTACAACTTTCCAATGCAATCTAGAAAGCCTTTGATAACTATTGTTCAGCGTTTCTCAACCTTAGCACCTTTAGCTCCCAGAAGCCCTTGAATCTTCAAGCTGCCAAGATTGAGAAACACTGCTAAAAATACTGCTAATAGTTAAATGTTAAAAGAATGTATAGCTTTATAAACTATTGTAAAAATTTTTTACAGACTTTCAAAATAATTTATACACTGTTCAATAACTGCAGAAGTTCTTAATTTTAAATGAAATAAATTTACAACACTGTTGTGCATGTTCTTGATTTGTGAGATTTTATGAGCTTTAAATGTTCTTCTAACCTTTAAAACACGAAAAACAGTGTGACAAAATGGCAAACCCCACAGTGATTATTTTGAATGGGTTCTGAGCGTCAGACAGCCCAGCCACATCCACTATGAGACATCCAGTGAGCATAACCGAATATAGATATAGAAAAAGACCAGTAAATTGCTTCCACTGTTCAGTTCAAACTGCTAGATTGAAAGACAGAACCTCAATATCTTCTGAATGTTGTTGGATTGCTGTTTGCTGTTTGAAATCAATAGCAAACACCACTGAGCCACGGTGGTGCAGTGGTTAAAATGCAGTATTGCAGGCTGTATGTGCTGAATGCCAGTAGTTTACTTCTTACCAGTTTAAGGTTGACTCAGCTTTCCATCCTTCAGAGGTCAGTAAAATGAGCACCCAGATTGTTGGGGGCAATGTGCTGACTTTGTAAACCGCTTAGAGAGGGATATAAAGTACTAAGTACTTGTACTAAGTACTATTGCAGTTGAATGCAAAATTTGCCCTATTGCTTTGCTGTCACTCTTTCCATGCCATGAGATTGTTATTGAATGAACTGATATGAGGAAAGAATACAAAATTATCTTCAACATGACTCATTCTACTACTAAAAGATGATTTAATCTTCATTTATCTTTAGCTAGCTGCAATCTGAACTGTGTCCGGCAGAAGATTGAGAAAAAGCTGAAGTTAGCTATCAAAGCCTTGAAGAAATCCATAAACCAGGAGCGATTCCTCATTCGTGTTTCAGGAATGGAATATGAGGTGGCCCGGAAGCTGAGCCTGTCTCCTGAGAGGCAGGAGAGTTGTGGGCCAGGACAACAGAGGCTGGGATCCAAGTGTGGTAAGGGAAAAAGAAAAAAGAAAACACCTAAGGCAGTGGGGAGTGAGGAAGGAAATAATTGAAGAGCCACTTGCAAATTAACTACAAGCCTTTAGTGCTACTGCTGCTTAAATATCCTTTTTTCCAAACTTTTAACATCTATGGCAACTGCTTGTTCTTCTGAAGGAGAGCTAGAGTTCTTATGCTCATTCTTTTAAAAGCTTAAGCATTATCATGGTGCACTAGGCACTGGGGAGGATAAGGTGCCTTCCCTTCAAAACAGATAAGTGTTAACTTGAATATTGTCTTTTTACCTATGTCACTAGTACATTTGCCTCTCTCTTAGTTAGCTGCCTGCCAGGAACATACTACCATGGCCAGATGGAGCAGTGTGTCCTTTGCCCTCCAGGGACCTTTCAGGAGAAAGAAGGCCAGCTCTCCTGTGACCTTTGCCCTGGGAGTGATGCTTATGGGCCTGTTGGAGCAACAAATATAAGCACTTGCGCAGGTACAGACATGAGCTGCGGTAGACCCCAAGATTAGAACTGACGTTCAAGATCCTAATACATGGGAGAATTTGTATAACAGAAGTTCCACAAAGAAGAGTTGTTAGTGGCATTACCACAATCCAAAGAGGTGCGGTAGGTCAATGGTCTAATGATGCTGGAGATGGTCTCTGCTCCAGCAGTTCAAGTTCTAGCACTGTGTGGCAGGGTATGCTCCTCCCACTTGCCTCAGTTTTTGTCCACCTAACAGTTCTAAAGCATGTTCTGTGCAAGTAGATAAATAGGTACCACTTCAGTGGGGAGACAAGCTAGAGCTCTGTACAGGTAGTCAGATTTCTGCCAGTTCTGAACCTTCCTAGTTGCAGCACCCTTTTACAAGGTGACTTCGGGGGGGGGAGAGCCAAAGACGCTGCTGCAGGAAGAGCCACTCCTCTTTCTTTCTGGTGTGAAGCCAACTTGCCCTCCTGTGGCACACCTGGGGAAGTGCACAAATATGTCCTGCGATAGAGGTGATAAATTGGCAACCAAACTACTTCTCTGCAATAGCATTGTGGTCTCCTGGCTAATGTAGCACCGGCATACGCTAATAATATCAATAATAATAAAGATGCTTAGAAACAGTATTGTAAGAATGCCTTCCACGCTAATAAAAAACCTTAAATCTTAATGCTGTTTAAGAAATGTGTCCCAAAAGCTTAGAATAACAGCTTTTGCAATTACTCAGCACTATTGGTGTTGCAAGCTTGCACAATATCTCAGGGTCTCCTCCTCAGCAGAAGGGCCTCCTCAAAGATAACAGTTAAATCATATATTTCGCTTTGTCTTCAATAAAGTGTTTTGCCCTGGAGTTGATAGTATGAAACACTTAATTTATAAAAGTCTATAGTTGTTCATACTTTTCCACAGGGTGTCCTGATTCTCTGAAAATGGACAGAAAAATAATTGTTGCCACTAGATGCCCCTAGAAAAATAACAGGGAGGCAAGATGTGTTGCAAGAGTCAGAGCATCTTTCTCATCATTCTTTTCAAATAATGAATGCATTGACAACAAAGTAATCAACAAACGCTTGTGAAGTTGCCAAATAACTATCAGCTTAATAACTGTTTTGTCCAAATCACAGCCAGGATTTGGATAAAAAGCTCTGATAATGGCTTGTCTCCTTACACTGCCATTATCTTGATCCAGCGCTGAAGCATAGAATTGCTGTAGGTAATTTATTGGGTGCTGGATGGCTTCCCTGTGTATGGTTTCATATATTATAATGGCTCTTGCATGCAACTGATTCATCACATTACAAGCAATATGTGGAGAGAATGTACTTCATTTAGTGCAATTCATGTCTTTTTCTACTAAATGCTCACAGGTCAATGCCCTCCTGGACAGTACTCTGTAAATGGCTTTAAACCCTGCCAGTTGTGTGTGCGTGGCACCTATCAGCCCGAAGCTGGCCGAGCATTATGTTTCCATTGTGGTGGAGGGCTGACCACCAAGCATGATGGAGCTTTTTCCTTCCAGGATTGCGATACTAAAGGTATGCCTGTGACAGCTTTAGTTTAATGTATTTTTTTTCACTTAGTATTGCTTCTGGATTCCTCCTCCAAGATCATCTCCTTAGATCTCTACACGTTTGTGCATGGGGAATCAATGCCCCTCCTGGCGTTTTCAGGTGGCTAGATGGCACATGAGTCACTGGTTACATGTGGTTTTCAATGCTTCTCGAGGGAGGAGGTGTTTAGTCCTGCTTTGAAGTAGGTGGTTGTGGACCCTTTTTCAAAGAAGCTATTATGGTAGGCTGATGACATTAAATTACACACTGTGATTCTGAGGTGAGCCAATGATGGCATGAAAGCCTTAAACTGGTGTTGGAAGTTGTGGGGATCTGGTGGAGCAAAACAAGTCAAATTAAATCTTATCAATATGGAGTTGCTAGTGATCAATACACTTCTGACAATTAAACCCAATAGTTATTCTAGACAAGGTTGTGTTCCCCTTGGTCATTTTGGAATTTTGAATCCTGCCCAAATAACAGGTGGTAGTAGTAGGTAGGAGGACCATGGGGTTCCAGTTATACTCCTATCTGGAGCAGAAGGCCCTGGACTAATGCAATGCACTTTACATAGAGCTGCTTTTGTAGAAGATCTGATAGAAAAAGCTAGTATAAAATGTATTTACTGCATTGGTTGCTAGTAGGTTTCTTGGCTTAATTTAGAGTGGTGGTTCTTACTTAAAAACCTTGGTGGAGTAACACTGACATATATTGGACAATGCTTATTAGAATTAAAACAGCCTGTTCGGTCCCATCTTTGACAGAAAGACTATTGAAAAGTCCTCTTCTTTCTAAGGCAGCATCCCCCAAGCTTTTGGGCACCAGGGACTAGTTCAATGGAGAGAGGTTTTTCCATGGACCGGAAGGAGTGTGGTTTCATGTGCTGCCTGCGTCACGCGGATGGAGCTTTACTTGTTTGCGTGGACCTATTGCTGACATGCTTTGAACTGGGGGTTGGGGACCCCTGTTCTAAGATATGTGGGAAAAATGAGATGCTTTCTCTATAGAAGCTGTCACATTGTGGATATCTCCTATCCCCCATGCCATCTCCATCTTTCTGTAATTCCTCAAAAAAGTTAAATATTTTATATCAGCTGACTGGTTGTGAATATCTATTTTCAGGGGTATTTTACTTTTCTGTACTAAATTTGAAATAGTCGTTCATTATTATGTTTTTATTTTATTTTTCTTTGGTATGGTGTTGTATGCTTCGCAGAGTCCTTTTGGTTTGATATGTTTACTTTATTGTCATTGCACCTTGTACAACAAAATTAAATGCCATCTTCAGTGTACATTATAATTATAAAAATAAAACACAAAACACATCCTTCACATTCTATAAAATTGAACTGAAAACCCAATATTGCATTAATATTGCACTATACAGTTCAATATAGTAACTGCCCTGGGATAGAAGCTGTTTTTCAGCCTATTTGTCCCTGTTTTTATTATCCTGTACCATCTGCCAGATTAATAGTTTAAAAAAAGGGTGCCCAGGATGAGATGAACTCATCTCATCCTGGGAACATTTAAGAATGTTTTGAACTGTCTTAAGGCAGAGGGAGCTATAAAGCTCTTCCAAAGAGGGGAGAGGGCAACCAATGATTCTCTGGGCAATGATGTTAGCCCTTTGGAGTGCTGTCCTATCTGCCACTGTGCAATTGGCAAAGCATACACAGGTGTAGTAAGTTAAAACAACTTGGTGCAGCGGTAGAAGGTTACCAGCAGTTTTTCATTCAGTTGTTGTTTCCTGAGAAGTCTCAGGTAGTATAAACTTTGCTGGGCCCTTTTGACCAGTGCTGCAATGTGAGTGCCCCAGGTCAGATCCTCTTTTATGATAGCACAAAGAAATTTAAAAGTGACTACTTGCTCCACTCGATCTCCATTGATGGGCTGGATGGGCTGGATGTCTGATCTATTCTTTCTATAGTCCACTATAAGCTATCTGGTCTTATTGGTGTTAAGGACCAAGTTATTGTCTCCACACCACAAAAGTAACTAGTCCAGCTCATCTCGATAGGCAGACTCATCCACCCCAGAGATGACTCCCAACACTGTTGTATCATCTGCAAATTTAGTAGTAGTATTACTAGCATGAGTGGGAATGCAGTCATGCAAATAAAGAGTATAAAGTAAGGGACTCCACATACAACCATGTGTTTTTATAGACTACTATAGTACTATAGAATGAAGAAAGTGAGAGAATGAGAAGGCATTCTGTTACTGTATTATATATACTGTTGAAAGTGTAAAAATATACTTATCCAATTAATGTTTTTTCTATTATATTTAAACTGGTTTTTAAATTTTTTGTTTAATTTTCAGTTCAATGCTCTCCAGGCCATTATTACAACACCAGTGTCCATCGCTGCATTCGTTGTGTAATAGGCACCTATCAGCCAGACTTCCGTCAAAACTATTGTATTGCATGCCCTGGGAATACTACGACAGACTTTGATGGCTCCACTTCTGTATCACAATGCAAAAGTATGCTTTGTCTTGTAAGAGTTGTGTAGATTTTGGAAGAACAAAATAAGAGTTAATTTGTATAGGTATAGACTATCTGAAATTATCTGTTTTCCCAACTTTCTATTTTTGTGTATGTTACACAACACACACATACACACACACACAAATATTATATTACACTCACAAGGCAGTGCTGCAATCTCCTTTGACTGCCATTTCCTAAGCTGATATCCCAGTATTTTTTTATTTGTTTTCTTGCAGACCGTCAATGTGGTGGGGAACTGGGCGAGTTCACTGGCTATATTGAGTCTCCTAATTATCCTGGAAACTATCCTGCAAATGTGGAATGCACTTGGAACATCAACCCACCTCCAAAGCGCAAGATTTTGATTGTGGTGCCTGAAATCTTCCTGCCATCTGAGGATGAATGTGGGGATGTCCTGGTGATGCGGAAAAACTGTAGGTAACCCAATGCCTCATTGGGACCATACAGAAGATAGCTTTACAGGATCAGCTTTCAGCAGATCCATATTGTAGGTGTAAATGTAGTACCACCTTCCTTCGTCTTCACTGGAGAGGAAATAATGAGCAAACTAATAGCTGATTCTTCTAGCATGTCATAAAGAATTTAGTGTTTGGATCTTTAGTTTCTACATTGAAACTGATGCCTTACAGAGAAGAGAGCCTTCCAAATACTGATAATCAGGATCTGATTTTTTTTTTCTGGATTGGAATACTTATAATATATAATACAACTTATATAGTTAAACTGGGAATATAATGACATTAAAAAAACGTATTTCAGAGCAATCCATGAGTATAAGAAGATTTACTAATTGCCATTATTACTCAGAAAGCCTGCATCCTTCAAGAGGATTATTGTGGGAGTCTCTAAGTGCTCCAAGTTCAGAAGTTTTCAGACAAGAACTTTATTGTGCAGTATTTGTCCCTTATTCACAAAATTCTATATGGAATTGACACATGAACTTTGATTTGTAATCTTCTTGTCTCCTTCCTTCTGTCATTTTTTTCCTCCAGACAATCTGTTAAAATGGGAAGGATAAAGCAACTATACCATATTGTATTTGCATGAAGGGTAGTTTGCTGTTGTTCTAAAAATATACATACCCACATTTAAATTTTTGTGGTATTAAATTCCCCAAAATGTCCTCAGGTGAATGAGTCTGCCCTTATTTTAGATCTAAATGGCCCTTTAAAAATTTATACTAAAGATCATACAACTTTGTTAAAATACGCTTCCTTTAAAAAAAAACAACTGGAATTCAAACATATCCTCCCTTTAATCTCTCAAAGGATCTTTAGCAAAAGGAAGAAAAGCCTTTCATTACTTACATATCTTCCTTTATCCCTGAAGATGTTTTAATGCTTGATGGTGTAAGAGCTGTGTGATTCTAAAAAATGTATGAGCATGATCTGCTTTCTTTTACAGCGTCTCCATCCTCCATCACAACCTATGAGACATGCCAGACTTATGAGAGGCCTATAGCATTTACTGCAAGGTCCCGAAAATTATGGATTAATTTTAAAACCAGTGAAGCTAACAGCGCCAGAGGCTTCCAAATTCCTTATGTCACATATGATGGCAAGTATGAGGAAGTTATAGAGCTATGCTATGAAGTTTGATCTTTTCAGCATATAGAGTGGACCTATGCTTCCTAATCCTTCTTCTGATGCCATTTGGCCCCAGGTCTTGATGTTAAGCATGGATATTACATGTATCTGAAAAACTTTCACACATACCTACACACATCTAAATAGCTTATACATTTAAATCTAAAGCCTTTGCAGTATTCATGCAACATACATAGATATTGAAAAGCATGGGTGACAAAATTGGGAATATTCTCCAAATAAGTTTTTTGGCAATAAGATATTATTTCAAATATATAAAAAAGTTGAGTGCTTCAGACCATACAGTATGTATACAGTACATTGCACTTGAAATAAATTTACTGACTGCTTTTCTTTTCTCGTATCTTCCTGACCATTTTGCCCAATAATGCAGAGGATTATGAACAGCTGGTGGAAGACATTGTCCGAGATGGCAGACTCTATGCATCTGAAAATCATCAGGAAATATTGAAGGTAAGGCTATTTTTTATATTGCTGGATAAGGATTTGAGTCATTGGTATCCTTTAGCATCCATATATGTGCATTATTTTCTATACATCTCAGATTTAAAACATTTGAAAGTGGAACTAATGTTATTTTTTATTAGAGAACTTAGAGAGCTCTTTGTAATGTGAGGAGAAATATAAATTGTTAACATAAAAGCCAAAAAGCTTTTTGCTGAGTGTACATTTTAGAAAATGGTTTTCAGTTAGTCTTTCCCCTACGTCTTTTTTTCAGATACAGCTGTAGAAGTTTTGAATGCAAATCCACATTAAATTGTGTGAGAAGGGGCTTTAATGACTTCCTTCCTGTTCCAGCTTTTGCCAGAAATTGTTCCTTCCCCTTTGGGGAAATAGTAACTCGAGTAATTGAAGAAGTTATAGAAATACCTCTGTTTTTACTTAATTTAAAATATAACAGAAGGTACACTTGTAATAATGGCATTGCACTTATGCTTAACATATGTAGCTGACTCTTTTCCCACCAATAGTATGCCAGTGGAAAAACATAAGATTGGGAGGATGTGGCATTTGTCTCCTTACACACAATTTGAAACAGAACCATATTTTTCAAACAGAATGAAAATACTTTCTATTCATAATAAAAATATTTTCTTTCAGAAAACTTGTCATTCAGCTATGCTTTTCAAGCTTATCACCAGAGCTCAGGATTGGGAAGTGTATATATCTGCATTTAGAATAATTTTGCAAACTTTCATGGAGATCAGGAAAATTAGCTAGTTAATATATAATTCAAATAATTATTGTTTGTAGGATTTTCTCTACACTCCTAGAAGTGGAGAAATAGATATACAGTACATTGAGAAAAACTGAAAAAGTAGGGAGCAAATTAATTTTGTATTCTTGGACCTCACAGAAACTCAAAATACCTTAGCACAAAACCAGCACAATATATGCTCCCCTAAGCTGGCTACAACTTATAAAATATACAAGGCAGCACAGCAAGTCACAAAACATGTCAAAAACCAGTCTTTTGCTGTCACATCAAAATAATTATAAGAATGACCCCTGAATTAATTTATCAATACTAGCAAATATAGTGACAAACTATGTACTACTACAGGAACAAATGGAGTCTATTATCTTCCATATTTCTCCCCAATACTATGTTACTAAAGAAATGTGTGCCATAATATTGTCACATAATGATTCTATATTTTTTTCTAGCTACACTACTAGACATGAATTAATAGTGTTATAGCTCACTATAGCATGCAGTATGAGTCTGGATAGATTCCATGGATTTTCTTGCTGCTTGGTTTGGAATGATTTGATGTATATAAAATAATCTATTGGGTTAGTGATTCCACTAATGATTCCATTCTCAACCTTGCTAGTTATATAACAAAGGTAGTACCAGTTAGACTGGGTATCTGTTTGTCAAAGAGTCTATGAATTATTACAATTCTTGTGGTTACATCTAAAGTTGTCATTTGTTTCCCTTGCAGGACAAGAAGTTAATCAAGGCTTTCTTTGATGTGTTAGCTCATCCACAAAACTACTTTAAATACACAGAAAAACATAAGGAAATGCTGCCACGCTCTTTCATCAAACTCCTCCGCTCCAAAGTTTCAAGTTTTCTTAGACCTTACAAATAGCCTCATATTTTCACCAACCTTCCAGGTTTCTCGACTGCCAAGAAAACTTTTTTTCTTATGCTTATTGTTACTTTTCGGTGAATTTTTTCTACAAATAGAAACCCGCCATTTTCACTATGCAGATGCATCTAATACCTGGTCATTCTTTGGCTATTCTTGGAATCAAATTTACTGGTGAATTGGCCATGGAAGGAACAGCTGGCCACAAGGAACTAAATCCCCTCCTTTGTGTTTCCATACTGAAGTTTCAGCCTGTTGAAATTACCCATTTCACTAATGACACACTCTTCACACAAGTCCTGTGCTGGGACCCTTACCTTCCAGTCCAGCTTTTTCACATATATGCCATTATGTGTGCTACCAGGCAGCTGCTAAAGAGGCTGCTTGGGTACATTTCTCTGCATGAACTGTTTCTAAAAAGTACTTCTGCTATCATAAGATGCCTCTGCTTCTGGGACACCAATGAAATGGGAAGACACTGAGCAACTGCTAAGCAATGGAATTGATCCAGCTGAACACTTTTGTGAAGAACTGAGAGCAATGGACACCTGGAATGTAGAAGGTTCTGCCTTATTTATCAGACTTGTGTTTTTAAGTGAAAAATAAATCAAGCAGTCTTGCAGAGAGAATCAAACCAGATACATGGGGGAGGGGATACAATGGATATAGATCATACAATAAAAAGGTGTATCACAGAAATGTGAAAGGAAATCACCCCTGTTGAGAATGGCAAGGGTGGTGACTAGAAGAGCATCTTTTCGTAATGGTTTTTGGTATTGAAAGCCTAGTCTAGCCACCTACTCATACAGAATAATGTCTGGAAAGGGGGAGCAGAGAGCAGAAGTTGGTGAAAAGTGAGATTTTCTGATAAGATTTTCCCCACAGACATTTGTGCTGAGAGATCAGACGACTTGTAAGCTCTGCCAAAGAGTAACTCAGTGATAAGAAAACAAGTGGTGTGAAGAGCAGGAATAAGTGAATGTGCACTAAGATGCTCTCCTTTCTACCTTTTTCATATTATTAAGTGCAATCATTTTGAGTTGTCTTTATATTATTTAGAGGGTTTTTTTTCTACTAGAAACTACAATATTTATACCTGCCTGAGAAAAGATGATGTGTGTGTACAAGAAACAGAAAAGAATCCAAACATGGAGTTGGGAGAATGATGACTAAATGTAACTTACATTTTCAGCTCTTGGAATTTTATTTTCTTCACTACAGTAAGCTCCAACATAACTTCTGAAGATAGAGTTTGTGTATGTGAAATTATGCTTTGATAACAAGCAGCTCCTAAAAGTCAATTCAATTCAAATATTATCAAAGGTATCTTTAAAGAATATATCAAGAATCATATACTGGAATCCGTCCACATATTAAAACTTTTTTAACACATTCACCGTGCTACTTAATCTCACTCTTTCTGAAATTTAGCTTTGTACAGGTAGAAGAATGTTTGGTTCTAACATACTATACAGATATCACTAGGTTCTCTTTCTGATGCTCCAATAAGCTGCAGGGTCTGTAAAAGGGTCTGGGGTCTTTTGGAAAGTCATAACTTTTAACTCAAAGGGTTTTTTCCTTCCTAATTCAAAAATGTAGCTATGGTTCTTAGTGAGGAGGGAAATGTTGTCTGCACCTACTCAGAGGTACTCTTGTTTTCTCATGCTACAAAGCTGAATCCTGCGTTGAATTTATTTTTGGAATAGCTCTTGTTGATAAGAAATCATGTCAAGTATTTCTTCCGGGTCCATTTCAAATTACATAAACTGACAGGGCAAGCTACCCTCTATAAAAAGAGAGCAAACCCCACTCCCTTCTAGCACTAAGGATGAAATGTCTGCCAGCAAACAACTAAGCTCAGAGAGCATTAAGGACTCCGCAGTTACATAAACGGTCAGTCAAGCACTGGTTCATATTCAAGTGCAAATGCTAATGATGAAAAGCAGTCTTAAATCTAAATTAGCAATCAGAATTATGGAAAGTGGTATGCAATTATAATCAGTCCATATAATACTGCCGATTTCCCCTAGTATTGCATGCTATGGGTTTTCTACTTCTTCTTTTCAACCTGATCCAGAATCAAGAAATAGTTCTACCAAATTCACAACATTTCAGCCATGAAACAGAATGCAGTGGAACCTCCAGCTGAAGGGAAAGGGGCCCTGCCAGGGGGAATAAAGAGACATTCCATCTTCGGGGTGGGAGGGAGAAGGAAATGTTTAAGATTAAATCCTTAAATCTATATCTGCCATTTCCCAAGGAAAGGTAGGCAATCTGGCGCAAGATACTTATAATATAGATGATGAACAATAAAATATCTGCTTGGGCCTATCTACAAGTGCTTATGGTTGCTTGCACCCGACACAAGTGGTTTTGATATAAACACAGTCGTAGTATTTTAGTAGGTGAGATTCCATTAATATAAATGCTAATTGGATGCAACATTTTCTTGAACTTACAAGCATTTGTTTATTTTGTGGAAGAGGTCAGAGATAGAAACTCAAGTCAGTTATTTACTTCAGAGAAAAATAATAGAGACATAACCAGAAATGTGGGACAGCTTTTAAAAGAAAAACAGTGTTGAATTTTGCTTTGGATTCTACCTGGTTTCTGTTATGAGGTCTATTTTGCCTGTATTAATATGTAAAAAGTAAAAAAAAATGACAAGTCCATCTCAAATAGGAAATATAACCAGATATAAGCAATAAAGCTAAATTATTTATAGTTGCTGTGCCATATGCCATCATGCAGTATCCCTTGAAAAATAATGAAAAAAGGTGTAGTTCATAAAGTTATTTGCACTTGATGAAAGAAATTGTATCTGATTTGTAAAAATAAAAGTTTGCATTTCATATTGCCCATTTAAATTATTAAATGGAAATCTTTGTGTTTCATTGATTGTCCAGATTCTCCCCACCCCCCGCCGCTGCTTGTAAAATCACTAATGTATATTTATTGCTGCTTGAAGTTCTGTTTCCCCCCCCCTTTTTTTTAGTTCCTTTTTTTCTTTGGAAATCAGCCAATTTTTTTTTTACACTAGACAATTTGTAGTCACCAACAATTATAGGGTTCCAAAGCCTGGACATCGTATTTGCACTGTGAAATGCATTTTATTGCCTGTTATGCATTTCTCTAAAAAATAAAAAACACAACTCCTTTAATACAAAAGCAATTAAAATTGTATAAAAATAGTACAAATGGAAAACATGCTAATAGTATGAATGAAAACAATTATTTGTCTTTTCCTGTACCAGTGATGGGGATCATTTTTAGATGTTTCTAAGCTGCAACTCTCAACATTATTCACTGTTAATAAAGGCTGGAGGTAGTATGAATTACAGATGTTCAGCAATGTTTTCCAGAAAGAGAAATTTGGTTTGTTTTCAGGTCTTACTGTATCCCTCAGTTGTAGCTCATAGGGCCTTTACAAAACCATTTGAAGAGAGATCTGGTAGAAGGGTTGTTGACCTGCACTGCATATTCAGGGGTCTATGACAATCATGGCCAACTCGCTGCGGGATAAGAATTACACTAATATCAAAGAAAGAATGGAATACAATCATTAAAGAAAGGATGCAAAAGGAGGGGCAGAATGAAATGCGAATGGCAAAACTTTTGTAAAAAAATATTTTGAATAATTAAATTGAATTGTTAAATTGTTCCGTGGTGAGTTGTCCTGTGGTGAGTTAGCTTTGGCGAGTTGTCCTGCAGCAAGTTGGCTGTGGTGAGTTACCTGCAGCGAGTTAGCTGTGGCAAGTTGTTCCATTCCATATAGGAGGGACTCTTCAAGATGTGGTGCTGAGCCTTCAAGAAGATTGGGATACTTTAAGCACCAGTCAGAAAGATATTTTATCTGGCAGCCCTCCTTTTGCATAGTTCTGGCAATTTATTTCTGTATGAAAAACTGAATACACTTTTTAGATAAATTTGTGATGGTTAGCTTTTAGAACTACTTTTATTTTTATATGATGGTATGTGGTTTTAAATGGATACTTCATATCCATTTCTCCCTGCTAAAGTATTTGGAGACTTTTCTAAAAAAATAAACATAGGAAAACATGCTGGGTAACATCAAGAGCATATTTCCTCCAGCATCCTTTTTCATAATACTCAAGCAGAAAGCTTTAGGAATCTAATAAGTGGGATTGAAAGGCAATAACATTCTTTATTTCCCAGCAGCTATAATTCAGAAGCATATTAAGTCTAGAGGTTGGATATAATTATTACTTGGGATTATTTGATAATATTTTTAATATTGATAATATTTGATAATACTTTTCTTTTATAGTAACATTTTGTGTTTTTCAATAACTGTAAATCAGAAGTACATTATTTCTAGAGGCTGGATATAACCACCATGCTTTTCCTCCATTAAGTAGAAGTCTACACACTTGTCAAAATTACATTCATTTGGCCATCTCTTCAAATTCTATATACAGTCTTTACTATATGCAGTAGAATCATGGAGAGAAATTCTGGATATTTTGCAATTTCTACTCTTTGCTATCATTCTTTTATTCTTTCATTGCTACAGTGCAAAGTTGAACTATTTTTAAAAGCTGACGGATCAGTTAGTTGCACAATCTTTCTAGTTAAATAAATGATTGGGGACCTTATTGCTAGTATATTACTATGCTTACCCCTTAGTCAAAAGTGTTTCAGTTTGTTCTTCTGATACCAAATTGTTAAAATGTGCCGACTATTTGAATCATGGGCAAAAGGACCTGCTCTTGCGTACATACTAAGAAATAGATTTCATGTAAAATGAACTTGGTTTGATTTCTGAAATCTTGGCTTTTGAGTATGGTTTGGAAGACAGAAATTTCCTTCTATATTGTTATTTTTCAGATATTTGTGGTAACTGATAAGTAGACTGCTTCTAATCAAAATGGCATTAGTGTTTCATATTTCTTTCTCCTGGAGTTATTGTTAGGACTACATATTTTGGTTAAAAAATCTGGATGACACACTAGATATAAGTACAGAAGAATAAACTACTGTCCTTATTTGCCTAGATTTTTGCTGCCAAGTTTTGGTTGACACCTAGTTGCGGTAACAAGTTGGCAGAAGCAGGGGGTTAAAATGTAAGGTTAATAAACGGACGTCTTATCAAGTTTAGCAATAAGCTTGTTTCTTTGGGAGGGAGTTGACTCTAGAAAAGATGGTACAGCGTTAACTCCTTTTTCCAAATAGTTAAATTTCCATCACAACATCCCTCCTTCTACAATCTAGATTATCAAGTTTTTAAAAAGTTTTTCACTGATACTACTGTAACATGTTTATAAAGAACGGAATTTCAATAGGACCCAGCAGATGGCAGCTCCTAACTGTCTTGAGTGAGATGGGCAATTCAAAAATGTGAAAAATAAATAATACTTGAATGTTCAGAGTTCGAAGTTCAGAATTGTAGGTGAGACTAGAATTCCAAAAACTTCTCAGAAGAGGTTCTTGGAAAACCACTTCCGTGTGTTGCAAACAAAACTGCCCAGACCATGCAGTCTATGCCAGTAAATCAGCAGTTTAGGCTTGAGTCGAAGACTTTATTAGTATTGTTTAAAGGGCATGTAGTATTTCAACACAGTCGCTGGCAAGGAGAATATACTTTTTTTACCTCCAAAGCTTTTTATAGACAATTAGACTGGTTCTGAATGGAAACGATTTTCATTCTGTTTAAAAAGCCTGGCTCGATTTCGAACCGCGCGTTAGGAGATAAATTGCCACGTCTCCCAACCTTCCATTTTTCCACTACTGCTATATACCATTCATCTCAACGCAGAGGTTTTTGAAACTCGGCACAATTAGCGAGAAGCCAATTTAACAAATAGGCAGGTAGAACTTTTCATTGTAAAGGTAACAAGCCGATCTGGATCTCCCAAGTCTGCGAGTTGAGCTGCTGAATTATTTTCCACCCGAGAACACGGAGGTTTATGCATTCGAGTCCCATGCAGGAATTAAACCAATGAGACCAAGTTATCCGTTTTTACTACAATACTCGGGGGCGGGGGCGGAATGCTACCAGCAAGTCAACGATTTAAAAAATTGCAATACAGTAAATCTCTTTGTGCTTGAACTGATTAAAGGAAAGGCGCCCAAGAAAACCATGCAGATTACGAATTTTAGCAATGCGATCCGGATGCGGAAATCCAGAAGTGGAAGCCAGACTTAATCTGATTTGTATTTGGTTGGAACGCTGGCTATTGCCCCGGCGAAAGGGCAAGAGGCTTCGCTGCGGCTTCTGCGCATGACGGGAAATGCGGCTCCTTCCATGAACAGCGGCCTCTGCTTTCCTTTTCCGGAAACTTTCCGGAACCCCGGAACCTGGATAGAAGACAACGAACAGTCGAAGAAGGCGGGCTTTAGGCGGCGGCATACAGACCGCGGGGCCGGGAGCTGTACAGAAACCCGGTGCATGGCGGTCAGGCGGCGGACTCGGCCCTCCACAGGTCGGTGCCGATAGGGAGGCGGGGATGAGGAAAGATGCACAGCCCTAGCTATTGGGGAGGGGGTCGTTGGCGGATTTCTTTCCCCTTCTCCTCCGCGGACACTTTGAATTTTTTGTTATTTTGGAAGAGGAAGAGGAGAGATCCTCCAAGCCCCTCTTTAGCAGCGGGGTGCTTTGTGCTGCGCGACCTTTCACTTTGAGATCCTAGCTTGGGGTTGTTGTTGTTGTTTCCCCTCTTGGCGTTTCAAAACCCTGCCAAGTCCGGCTTCCAGAGCTTGTAATCGGCGGGCACAAAGCAGAGTGGGATTGTCTTGAGTGGGAGGGGAAGCTGCTTCTGTTCTGTTTTTGCCTGCGGGAATAGCGCCGGTGGTTGCCAAGAGTTGCCAGTTTTTGTCTGGTCGGGCAGTGCTTTCTTAGCCCATCACCTTGAGCAGAAATGCAGTGGCCTGTAATCCTTCGACATCAACGCCCGGTTATCTTGAGAAAAGACTTTGCTCGTTGGTTGGATCCATCCAATCAACCAGAAGAAAACAGTTCTTCATGGAATCCTTTTAAAACTTGTCCAGCAGAGGAAAGTTTTTGGTAGAAACTGCCTGGTCCTGATAGCATCACTTGAGGAAAGCAGCTTACATGCTTCTCGGTTCAAATATTACAAAATAGGGCTGACTTGTTCATTGTGTGAACAAGCTGTTGGTGGTAGTTAGCGTGCTTTGCAACTTAATGTGTGAATCCAATCAACCATGGTTAAGGAATGCATGACAGTTTCAGGGCTTCCCAAATATTTTCCTTCCTTATCCAAACTCACTTATCAGAAAGCTAATGTAAATAAAATGAGTCAAATGTTCCTATTGTGATTGGGTAGCGACACACAAACTCATTGACCAAAGAAAACACTTTTACTCAATTTGGGATAATTTACACAGATTTGGGAAGCACTGGTTTAGGTTTTGTGTGAACATTACCAAATTCTTCAACTTTGGTTCAGGTTTTCAGGGCTATTTTTGGTACATACTTCAAGCTATTGTATTCTATTAGCCACAGAATGATGTGCTCTAAATTCCTGTTCATTATTCAGAAATTTCCTTTACATAAATAGTTCTCTCCAAATCCACCTGGTTCCATTTTTTCTCTCTCACAGGGCTTATTTTAAAAATGAAAACTTGGATTATTTCTAATGTTTTTTATTTTTATTGTATTTTAAATTAGAAAATAAAAATGAAATGATATATTTTAAAAGGCACAAAGCTATTTTAGTTGTTCAAACAGAACATCAGAAAAAAATTGATTCCTACATTTAGAGAATCCACTTTTTATGTAAAAATGAGAAGGATGGCACCTCAGTGATAGATCCTATAGTTTGAGAGCAGAATTCCTGCCCCACTTTGGGTAAAACTGAAAATGTTATCTGAAAGCCTGCTGAGACTCAACTACTCTGCATAGAAAAAAGTGAGCTAGATGTTTATTGGACAAAATGTAACATAATTGCTAAAAATTACAATGTTATTATTTCCCCCTTTTTTTCCAGGAAACCTGCTTTCTGCAATACTAGAAAAATTATAGAATATGAAAGCCCAACATATAAATGCAGGTTTCTTCTAAAAATGGCACAGTTTATATGCTTAGGTTTGCCAATCTATTACTTGAAGCTAATTACTGTGCTCATTAAACTCTTTCTCTGTGCTATGGTATGTGATTTGTTTAACTGTTGCATGAAGAAGATTCACTTTTTCGTATCTCCATTTCAGTTGGCAGAACTGGAAAAAATCTTGCTGAAAACCTGGGCACCTATCAACTCACAGGGTGTTTGTTGTGGGGAAAATAAGAGGGAGTTGTATTAGGTATGCTCATCACCTTGGGTTATTAATAAAGTAATAAAGGGTTAGGGTTAGGTTATCCCACAATAATCCCATAAAGATGAGACAAGAATGTAATAAATATAATCAGAGTATAACCAGAAATCATATAGAAAAATTGGATCCAAATTTTCTGATTTCTAAAACTTCCCACCTCCACCTCATCCCATGCTAGAATTTTTTACACAAAATGTTCATTTGTATGTTTGAAGAAGATAATACCACACCACTTCTATTTTGGAAACTGGGACTGGCGATACCTTACCATTTTTGTTAACTAAATATGTATACCTGCCATTGTGTTATTAATGTAATGAAAGACAGTCATGAACCTGATTTTGAAACTAGGGGAAAAAATCTGTTTACATCACTGGAATAGATTGTGAAGAGGGGTGCTTGATAGTTTGGAGAACACAAGACTAAAGGGAAATAAATATGAAATCACTTATCTTATTCCTGGAGCAACATCACATGCAAAAAAGTTTGACAGTAGAACCAACCAATGGAAACTAAAATCTTTGCTGGATATGTTAATAGAGGCCAGGTAGCCATTACTTAAGGGTGTTTCAATTTAGGTTTGTTGGCCTAATTGGCTTTTTCCAATTTTATGTTTCTATGCCAAAGACATTTTCTATAAAAATTATTCACACTCTGAACTTTCCTCTCTGCAGGTTTAAAAAGAAGTGCATGTAGTCTCCGACTTACAACAGTTCATTTAGTGACTGTTCAAAGTTACAACGGCACTGAAAAAAGTGAGTTATGATCATTTTTCATACATACAACCATTACAGCATCCCCATGGTCACATGATCGAAATTCAGATGCTTGGCAGGTAGTTCATATTTATTATGGTTGCAGTGTGCCAGGGTCATTTGATTACCTTGTGTAACCTTCTGACAAAGTCAATGGAAAATCCAGATTTACTTAACAGCCATGTTATTGATTTAATAATTGCAATAATTCACTTAATAACTGGTAAGAAAAGTTATAAAATTCATATAAATAAAATAACATAAAAGTTATAAAACTCACCAAATGTTTCATTAAGCAACATAACTTTTGCGCTCAGTTGTGGTCATAACTTGAGGACTATCTGTAAAGCATAGGCTTAGGACAAGCTACCTTTATACCTGGGTTGCTTAATATTCAGCTTGGTGATCTGTGAAAGTTCTTTGCTTGTTATAAAGCATGAAACCCCTGATTGGTCATGTAAGGTAAAGTATCTTTACTTTTCTCATCTTGGTTTTGTTCAAATATTCTAGTAAGAGTAGTTCTGTGTAATAAAAGAAGACTCGTCTTCTCCAGTATCTAACGTTGGCTGTCAGTGCCTCTGAGGAATACAATAGCAGGGCAAAAAGACAACAGTTCTTTTTTGTTGTTGCTTGTTGCATAGCCAAGATGCATTGCTGTTTCCATTTGGTTGGTCTTGTTATCCTTTCTAATGATTTTTCCCAAGTTTATATTTATGCTTAACAGTAAGTAGGAACAAAAAATGTGCACACAAATATGCATGCCTTCTCATTTTTTATTACAGCTCTATCAGTGGGAACATCTTTAAGTGTTGAATAGATGACTAAGGAGCTGCTACCAGAACAAAATGGAGAGCTTGAGTCTACAGGCGATGACCCTTTCTGATGGGACAACAGCTTTTGTTCAGCAGGAGGCAGATGGTGAGTCAGTTGTGGCAGCTGTGGTCAGTGAGACTGGGACAAAGCAGAAACCCTAGGATCAAAGCATTACACACAAGGGAGAGTGATAGGCAATGTAACTTGGATAAATATTTCATTAATTATATGTGCTTTATATGTATTCAATTTTAATAGTAAGGGTAGTCTTCAACTTTCAAACTTAATAGAGCCTGCCTATTATAATCCTAAGTGGTGATGACCATTAAATGAGATAGCCTCTCTTAACAACCCCCACT
Source organism: Thamnophis sirtalis (assembly GCF_051295495.1). NCBI lineage: Eukaryota > Metazoa > Chordata > Lepidosauria > Squamata > Natricidae > Thamnophis > Thamnophis sirtalis. Next base: position 49,000,412 of record NW_028261387.1, read on the forward strand.
CCTGCTCTCCCTAATGCACTAGCCATATAAGCACACAGGTCATTAAGTGGAGGATAGGGTGCTTCAGGGCTGGGGGAGGCCTAACACAATCCCAGGACTACTGGGCCCAGGCCTCTCCCACCTCCTGTGTTCCAGTTCCTACCCCTAGGATTCTTCACAGCCTTTTCGGCCTGCTGCTCTCCCCTGCAAGGCTTAGGCTTCCTTCCCATCCCCTAATAAATAAGAAATTTTCTAACATGCTTTTCAATCTACCAAGGAAAAAATTAATTTCATTCCCATGTTTAAACTATTATAAGTTTTAATAACTGATTGCAAACCTGGCACACGAGTACATTTTCATATATTTTAAGTGGTATTAGAGTCTTCCTTACCTACTTCTGTATATGGAAAAATATATTTATTGATAAAGGTAAATGCAGAAAACAAGAACGCTACTAATGCTGCCTATCAATTTAGTATTCTGGATCCCATATGTAAAGCTGCTAATATGTTTCAGAAGAAATAATTCTAACATATAACATACAAGATTCCACTTCATGTTACTTAATAAGTTTTAATGGCTATGTAGCTAAAAAAATTAATCTTGCTTCCAAGAAAATTGAAAATTGTTTCAAAATTCTTGTTTCAGAAGAGAAATTAGTTGATGGACAAGTGATTGAACTTGAAGATGGATCCACAGCTTTTTTCCAACAAGTAACCCTGCAGAAAGGTGAAGTAAAATTGATGATGTACCTCTCTTGGTCTCTATAAAGCAATATGAGGAACTTGTCGCCTTCCTAAAGTTATTATACTAGGATTGCTACAAATTGTAATTTAGCATCATCTGGAGTTCCATAGGTGTCTTGTCCCTACATTAAGTTCCAATGTGGCTCCTACCAATACCTTTTTAAACACTAACAGAACCAATACTGGAGGTTTTCAAACTCAGCAAATTTGAGGAAGTTTGGAAATTAAGATGGGCATGGAGTATAGCATCTCTAGAACGCAACGCAGTAAAAGTAACATAATTGCTCAACTACTCCAACCACCACTTGGTATTCCTAACAAGCAGTTTGTCACACTGATTTATTGTTTTAGAAGATCTCATTTTATCTTTTTAGAAATTTATATTTAAATAAAGCAAAAGATAGCGGGCTACAAGAAAAACACCAGCATTGACTTTATTTCTAAGAAATAAAAGTAAATATTAAAGCATTCTTAGGAGATAGAAGTGGTGAGTGGGTACAACTGTGTATGCATATGCTTAGGGAAAAAAAGACAATGATAAGCAGACACATGGGGAGCAACTTAGGGACTTAACAGGAGTGGTGAGGAAGAGGTTCATCAGTTTGTGCTTTAAGTGGCTAGCCATGCCCTCCATGGCAACTAATGAAAATGCTATTAGTTTCAATTCTAGATGTGTCTCCTAGCTAAAGTGGCTGGAGACACCAGTTATAGAATAGAATAACAGAGTTGTTTCTCTCCCCCTCCCCTCACACACACACCACAAAGAAAGATGAACTCTTTCTTTGTGTTGTGTTGTGTTGCATGAAAAAAAAAACTGGGCAAGCTGATTTCTTTGAGCTCACATGTGTGCCTGTGTATATTCTGATTCATTCCATAGAATCAATCACATTTGAAGATGGTCAGCCTGTTACACTGGAAGATGGTACCATGGCTTTTATACATCATACTCCCAAAGGTAGCTCTCAGTTTTTGACTCTTGTTTTCAATAAATTATCCATAAAAAGCCCCTAAGCAGAAGGATTATAGGTGCCATTGTGTATTGCTTTTCTTAAAAAAAGAAAGAAAAAGAAAAAAGCACACTCCTGGATAAAACATTTATTTGTGTTGATTACTTTTACTCTGGATCTTCTGGGTGGCCTATATCAGTAGTAAGATGTTTTGTATTCCATGCCCTTCTTCTCTTTGAGAATTTTTTCTTGATTCACTGAAAAACCACAATTTGGTGGGTAAGATATGGGTAAACCATGGTTTAAATTAACCAGGAAGTTCAGAGATGAAAGGGAGAGTGCATGGCCTCTTTATTTTTCTGTTCTATGGTTTGGAACATTGGAAATATGGCTGTTTCATTTTTTTCTAATTAATTTTTACAGCCATAATTGATAAACTACTCATTGATTAAAAAAAACCAATACTATTCTTCAATTGCTTCTCAACAAAATCATGAATGGATAGAATAGTTCCAGATGGTCTGCTCCATCAAAGCAACACAGTCTTTTGATTCCATCCATCTTTGATTGTGAATTGCAAGATCTTTTGATATGTAACTTTTGAGTTCTAAAGTATAGATTTTACTATTACTTAACCCTTAGATTTTATTAGCTGTAAATGATCAAGGGATGAACAATACTTGGTGATTAGAGCTGACATGTGGTACTACAGTGTTTGTGGTCCACTTCAGAGGGTTTTGACCCCAACACCTTGGAGGCCATCCAGCTGGAAGATGGATCCACAGCTTTCATACACCGCCCTGTTCCCACGACAATGGATGACACTATCTTGGCAGTGGAAGCAGATGTGGGGTTGGAGGAATTGGCAGTAGGGAAGAAAGATGATGCTTTTGATTTAGATACTGGTATCACTTTGAAGGATTACACCAGCAAGGTGAGAATACTCTGCTTTTTCTATGAAGATTCTAAAGCATAACATGATTCAGAGAATTACATTTTTAGATATATACAGCATGGTCCACCACTACAAAAAAAGTTGTTGAGCTCTCCATGTGAGCTGTAAGGATAAAAGCTGCCATCTAAGTAAGAACTTTGATAGCTGCTGGTAATTAGAACAATATGTGTTTGTACTGATGAGAACTGATGAGATCCAGATTCACTTAACCAGGTTACCAACTTATTAACTGCAGTTCTGTTTCATTTAACAACTGTGGCAAAAGGTTGTAAAATGAGGCAAAACTCACTTAACAAATGCTCACTTAATGACCGAAATTTTAAGCTCAATTGTGGTCATATGTTGAGTACCTGTACAAGACATACACTTTATCTGTAACATATTTACTTAAACCTAGACTTTTTAACCTAAACCCTCACTTCCCTGCATTGTATTTATTTATTTATTCATTTTCTATAGCCGCCCAACTCAGCCAAATGACTCTTTACTAACTCCATTCCAGAAGATCAGAATACAACCTTCCTTCAAAACTGTTATGTTCGTCCTCCTTTTCTTATTTTTACAGAAATGTAACAGAACTCTTTTTCTTCTTGTTGGATTCATGAATTTGTACTCTAAATCATTTGCTCCTTTTGTCTTTTAAGTAACAGTCTTTCATCTGTTCTGGCCATCACCAGATTGGCCCATAGATATTGATTAGGGTTGTGCTGTTATTCAGATTTAAAGGAATAAAGGAACTTTGGAGAGAACATGGGCATGTTAGCTATACCATTAATGTCTCCTTAGAAAAGGGTCTTATGGCAATCAATAGTCCCAGGAAATCATACATTTGAGTTAAAGAAATGTAGTACCCCAACACAACTTACTTAATGTCTACTTCTTAACAATAACTATTCATATCATCTTGGCTTTGGACAGTCAAAGTCTTCTTGCAAACGTTTTAGCAAAATGGAGAAGATGTGCATTAGCTTGCTAACCTTGGTGATAACATACCCATACCACATGTAATTTCCTGCTAATGGAAAGAATCTTTCCATTTTTAGTATCTTCATATAGTGTGCCAGCAATACAAAGCTTAATTTGACCAAAAGGATTTCCATTCTATATTGTTTCATTCTATATAGGTAATTCACCCCTCACTATTCTAGTCAGAATGACAAACACAACACAATCTATTGTGTTTGAAAAAAATCACAAGATTAATAACACTCTTAATCAAGACTGAATTGAAGAACATCCCAAACTGTATATCCTACCCTTCAGAAAATGTATGATTCCATCAAACGTCAGACAGCAACAACATTTGGGTCAGCCTTACGCCTTATTCACAACATGTTTCTTTTATCTTAATTTTGATTATCAGCTTGCTTAGAAAATTGTGTATATTACACCGGTAAGCTGATTGTTGAGCAGGAATTCTGGGAGCTATATTCCCCAAAGATCTGAAGGGTAATAATGAATATTGTATATAACAAAATTGCAATGGATATTATTGAATATTGTACATAACATACACTAATATTAAATTATAAGTGCACTTTGCTTTTATGGAATCTACAAAATTACTCATTATGATTTGACATAATGTGCAGATCAAGCCACTACAGCTTATACAACAAACTATAGTTTAAAATCTTGGTTTACAATTATGTGTGAATGCAATTTCCCACATAAAATAGCATAAAGACCTACCTCAATGCAAAGGTGGAAGATAACTTTGTACACATATATATTCTCATAAGAATAAAAAATAAGTATGAAATATATTTAGTGAAAACTTTTCTTCTTGCCTTTCTACAAAAATGGCTTTAAATAAAATTTTAAAATCCAGGCCTACCTACTTTAGACATTGCAGGCATCATTCGGGTTTTGATTTTGATTTTTTTCCCCCAGGAAGACTTCCAGAAGGAAGAAGTGCAGAGCACTGGAAATGGACCACGAACTCCTGACAAAGCTTATTGTTGTAGATACAGTGGGTGTAGCCGCCTCTTTACCACATCCCACCATTTGAAGGTAATTGCTCTTTGTCTCCCACAATTCACCCTAAATACATAATGGCACTACGAGAGAAACTTATCTAACAGGAAATCATGAATGTCATCACCAACAGAACATGTACGCCTGCAGTTTATCTGATAATGATGAGAGGAGAGACAGGAAATAAGTGGTTGAAGACAGCTATAATATTTTGCTGAAGGTTTGCTCTTAGTTTACTTAGTACAATACATTTGACATAAAGCATTAGTAGGATTACAAGTTATTTGTCCACTTTCTATATTAGTTTTACTTGAAAATACTTAGCCTTTCAGTATATTTATTAAATCTATTTTGTACAATTCAAGGTAGTGTACTTAATGCCCTCTCTGCTATTTTTCTCACAATAACCTTGTGAGGTGGGTTGGGCTAAGAGAGAGAATGATTGGCCCAAAGTCACCTAGCCAGCTTCAATATCCAAAGGAGGAGCAAAACCCATGGTCTCCTAGTTCCTATCCAGCACCATAACAACTGCATCAGATGATCTCAAACTGGTTTTTTAATGTATTTCAATATTTGTAATTTTAAAAATAAATGTAAACCTTGCTAATTGACCTGTCTCCTTACCTTATGATAGCTAGTTGAACAAAACTATTTTCAGAACATTATACAATATTTAAAGCCATTAATGTAATAGTTAAGCCATTAGGTTAGAAATCAGAATATCTTGAGTTCTATTCCTACGTTAGACACAAAGCCAACTAGGTGACTTGAGCCAGTCAATTTCTTTTAGCCCTGGGAAGGAGGCAATGGCAAACCACTTCTGAAAAAGTACTTTGCCATCTTCTTACCAAGAAAACTGCAGGAACTTGTCCAGGCTGTTGCTAAAAATCAGAGATGATTGAGATGAAGAAAAAAAAATACAACTTTTGAATCGGGAGTAAATAAAATTGATAATTATGTGCAAATGCTCCTTGGATTTTGAAAACATTACATTTTATGTAATACTATATTCTACTTTCATTTCAAATTGACTGAAATAGAAATTAGCAGACAGGGTTGAATTTAATGAATTGATTTAAATTAGCAAATATTAAAATACACATATCTTATGTATTTGTTTATAGTATGGGCTCCTTAAATCCTTCCCATCCATGTTGAAACTTTAAAAGTAGAAATTCATTGTTGCAAGGAAAACCAAAAAGTCAAACACCATAACAGAATAGAACTGAAGAACTACTTCTGATAGCACTACAAGGAAAAATATGAGTGCCAGCCTCTTCTGTTCTCATTGGCCTAAGACTGGGCTTTTTCCTTTGTTTTGCTGAAGGTTCATGAGCGTGTCCATACAGGCGATCGTCCATACCAGTGTGATTTTACAAGCTGTGGGAAAACTTTTGCTACAGGTAAGGTATTTACTGTGAAGCCTTTAGAAACAATGTAATTGTGTTGCTCTGATGGAATTACTCATGACTGAGAATGAAGATGTACTTTAGAAATCCACAAGCCGTTGAGCTATAAAGAGTCATGAAAAAAGTATAAATTCAAGCTAAAGGTGTAGCTCTGATTATCTTTGTCTTCAGAGCTACTATACATAGTTACAGTTTTAGGTTGCTATGTTTTGTGCACTGCCTTGTGATTGTGCTTAGAACACAGGTTTTACCCTAACAGGATACAGTCTAAAGAGCCATATGAGAACTCATACTGGTGAGAAGCCATACAAATGCCAAGAAGATTTATGCACGAAAGCCTTCAAGACTTCTGGAGATCTCCAGAAACATATCCGAACACATACTGGTATGTCCTGTGGGGATTATTGTTTTAATTTAGGGCTAGCAGAATCTGAAGTTTTGGAAGAACATAAGAAATGAAGCTATAAAATGTGCAAAAAAGTAGTTGTATTATTACTGATGATGTTATTTATTTTAATTCTTTAAATCTTACATTTTTTCAAAACATATACTTAGAATGTTCCCTGCCCTCCTGCATCTCAGCTGATTCCCAGATTCAAAAGTAAATATGTGATGGGGTGAAAAGACATCAAATACTTAACAGAACTCAGGATGAGGCAGATAGAGAGTTGGTATTGGCATAAGGGCTTGTTTTTAGTAACTAATTAAAGAGGGAGGATATGGGGCCCTAACTTGTATGCAGTTTCATTTCCAGAAATTATGTGTGAGTGGCTGATCCAAAACAAGGTAGCACTGAGAGTAGAGAATATAAAAAATCTGTGTGAACATATCAGTAGTTTCTAAATATGGTCCCACTAATCACAGTCATTCTTTAAAATAAGGCACCGATGGGCAAATGTTCTTCAGCCTTACTCTCAGTCTTGATGGTTAGAGTAACTAGTGAAGCACTGTTTGAGTTACAGTTTTCTAAGAATAATATTTTGACAGTCTACGTCAGTGGTTCTCAACTTCCCAATGCCGTGACCCTTTAATACAGTTCCTCATGTTGTGGTGACCCCCAACCATAAAATTATTTTCATTGCTAGTTCATAATTGTAATTTTGCTTCCGTCATGAATCGTAATGTAAAGATCTGATATGCAGGATGTGTTTTCATTATTACAAATTGAACCTAATTAAAGCATAGTGATTAATCACAAAAACAGTATGTAATTATATATTGTGAAATATTTATTTCTAATTACAAATAAATGAAATTTTGTCTTGAAGCATGATGTAGCATGAGTAACAGTCTTAATATAACAACAGTAAACTACATTGTTACATTTTGCGACACTATTCGCAATGTGAAATAGCAGAACACTGTTCGGCGCATCCAGCTCATTGCACAGTTGCACAAAATGTGGTGAAACTCACTTAACGGCGCTCTTGCTTAGCAACCAAAATTTTGGGCTCAATTGTGGTCATGTTCTCTTTTTCTTTCTTTCTTTATCTTTTTTCTTTCTTCCTTTCTTGCTCTTTGTCTCTCTCTCTCTCTCTCCCTCTCTGTCTCTATCTGTCATTCTCTCTGTGTGTCTGTCTGTCTCTCTCTCTGTATCACTCTGTCTCTCTCCTCCCTCCCCAATCTCTGCCACTCTGTGTGTGTATGTTTCTCACTCTGTGTGTGTGTCTCTCTCTGTCTATCTCCCTCTCTCTGTTTCTCTGTGTGTGTGTGTGTCTGTCTGTCACTCACTCAATCACTCACTCTGTGTGTGTGTGTGTGTGTGTCTCGCTCTCTCTGTATGTCTGTCCATCTCTCTCTGATTCCCTCCCTCCCTCCCTCCCTGTCTGTCTCTCTCTCACACACACACGCACACAGACACACATACTGTTGTCACCTTGTTGAGTGTTCCAATCATATTTGAAACACTCAACAACTGGCCTGCATTTATGATTTTTTGCAGCATTCTGCAGTCATAGGACCAAAATATATGGTTAAAAGTACCTGGCAGCGGCATTTTTCCCTGGGGGGCTCCGCAGAACATCCCAAGACTGATGCCATGACATCTCCCCTCTTCGGGGACAGGTCCTCTTCAGAAGGCCGAGGCCCCACTGGTCCCCCTCGCATTCATCTTCCAGCCGCGGCCCAACACCATAGAAGACATAGGCAACCCCCCCCCCCCATGCAATTACAGCCCGGAGCAGGACCAAAGACCCTTTCCCAACTGGCACTTCCTCCCTCGGAGGGCTTTGGAGGGAAGCTTCTGCAGAAGCCCAGGCAAGTGAGAACAAGTTCCCGCCGTTAACTAAGACTCCAAGGCTGTAATTGTGCATGGGGTGTGTGCGCGCGCACCTATGCTTTCCACGGTGTGGAGTCTCACTCTGCGTGGCCAGCTATGACTCAGGAGCCCATCTGGGAAGACGAGGAACGCGAGGGGAATCCCGCCCCCCGCGGATGGGCTCGGGAGTCATCACTGGCTGTCCAGAGCCTCGCCGTGGCTCCACGCTGTGAAAAACATAGGCCCGTGCACACACCCCATACAATTACAGCCTCAGAGACTTTGTAATGGTGGGAACTTGTTCTCACTCATCCGGGCTTCTGCAGAAGCTTCCCCCCGAAGCCCTCCAAGGGAGGAAGGGCCAGTTTAGAGAGGGGCTTTGGTCCTGCTCCGGGCTGTAATTGTGGAGGGCATGCACGCACCTATGTTTTCCAATGTGTGGGGCCATGGCTGGAAGGCAAGGAACACGAAGGGGCCTTGTCCTTCTGAAGAGGACCTGTCCCGAAGAGGGCAGATGTGGCATCTGTCTTGGGATGTTCTGCAGAGCCCCCCAGGGAAAAATGCCGCAGAGGATGGCTTTTTAACCAGGCGACTGTCAGAAGAGGGCAGCGTGCGCCCGTGTCTTAGGCGACCCCTGTGAAAGGGTTGTTCGACCCCCAAAGGGGTCGCAAACCTCAGGTTGAGAACCGCTGGTATACGTTGTTCAGCTAATCTAGGTTCATGTGCATTTTAATATTCAGCTGTGCAAAATTAAACTAAAAATAAAGTGAGATAAAAAACGATTGTCATAGGCTAGTCCTCAACTTATCAACTAAACAGAGTTACAGAAGCACTAAAAAAGATAACTTATGACCAGTCTTTGCACATGACTGTCATGCCATCCCCACAGTTACATGATCAAAATTTGGGTGCTTGACAACCTACATGCATTTACGATAGTTGAGCATGCTGGGTGATGTGGTCGCCATTTGTGAGATTCACGGCACTCAGCCATTTGTGACCTCAGCTGGATTCCGACAAGGAAAGTCAATGGGGGAAGATGGATTCACTTAACAGCCGTGGCAAAAAAGGTCCATAAAATTGAATGTGACTCACTTAAAAAGTCCCATGTTTATGAACAGAAATTTTGGTCCCAATTGTAGTTTTAAGCTAAAGACTAACCATAGTATGAAAAAGGAAATGAAATAATCTTACCTTGAATTTTCTATGGCTTTTAATGATTAACTAAGGATTCTTCTGTCCGGTCTCCCCATCAAGGTGAGCGGCCCTTCCGGTGCCCCTTTGAAGGTTGTGGCCGCTCTTTCACCACCTCCAATATACGCAAGGTCCATATACGAACACACACAGGAGAGCGACCATATATGTGCTCAGAGCCCAACTGTGGAAGGGGTTTCACTAGTGCCACCAACTACAAAAATCACATGAGGATCCATACAGGTAAACTTTAGACAATATTTTTAACTGTCTTGATTTTTTGACTGCTTAATTGTGGGGTTTTTTGCTGGTTATGCTTTTGAATTGTGTTATATGTTGTTTTCTTTGTTATATTGTGAGCCACACAGAGTTATTTGCAGTTGGGAAGGGCCAGCCAACATAAATCTCTCCAAGGACTCATTTATTGATTCAGCTCATAAAGAATGATGCTGATCTTGTTTATCCTGTGAGATGACCACAAAAAACAATAGATTGTTAAATTAATAAGGTACGGCTATTGGAGATGGATCTGACTTTTTTCCCTTGGCCGCTTAAAGCAGTGTTTCTCAACCTTGGCAACTTGAAGATGTCCGGACTTCAACTCCCAGAATTCCCCAGCCAGCGAATGCTGGCTGGGGAATTCTGGGAGTTGAAGTCCGGACATCTTCAAGTTGTCAAGGTTGAGAAACACTGGCTTAAAGTAACTATAGCTATATGTTGAACTTAGTGCTGCTGCCCCTGAGTCTTACTTTGAAATAACAATTGGATAATTTCTAATGTCAGTACCTTTCTTATTGAACACCTTACTCTAAACTCAGTGTGCAAGACATGGCTCTTTCACTTTTCTACAGATTAAAAGGTCAAAATGCAAAAGTTTAAAGAATTTCAACAGTGCTCCAAGAAGATCACAAGGAAATTCAAAGGAGAATAAAGGCTGAAAGCAACCCCAATTCTATACTTACTATATACAAAGATAAAGAAAATAAGACTTAGTACAGTACTGAAAAGTCTGAAAGTTAGCTTAAATTCCTAGTTATGTTACATATTTCAGCAGGATTCCTGAAGCAAAGGTCCTCTGCTTCCTTTCCAGGAGTTTTCCAGCTTTTTGGTGATTTCAGATATTTTTCAGAGGCTGCAAGGAATTATGGCTAGCCCCATTCTTTTCCCACTGACTTCTTCCTTTGTTCCTTAAAAGGCAAAATGTTTTCCAAATCTAGCCAGAAAAGTAGCTAGAATAATCTGGCTTGTATGTGACAAAACAGCCATCTCTCACTTGTAGGGTTTGGGTTATAAATCAGCAGTGTAGCATGTAGTTTATGTTCACAATTATCCTAAAATGAAATCTCATGCATATTTACTTGGAAAGGAATCCCATTATGTTAAATTGGTTTTATTCCAGCAGTAACTTCAACCTTTACGCTGTGAATAAAAAGTTGATCTCACTGTGAATCCTAATTCTGTTCCAGGGGAGAAGCCATATGCATGCATGGTACCAGGCTGTGGAAAATGCTTCACAGAATATTCTAGTCTCTACAAACACCATGTAGTTCACACACATTGCAAACCATACACTTGCAACACCTGTGGCAAAACCTATCGGCAAACTTCTACTTTGGCAATGCATAAACGTACCGTGCATGGGGAGCTGGAAGCCATGGATGATAGTGAGCAAGCTCTCTATGAACATCAGTTGGAAGGTGAGTAACCTTGCAATTCTTTTCACTCTCCAATTTACTGGCACACAGCTTTGTTTTCACCTTGTGTTCAATTTTCTCTGCCACAGAGCCATTTGAATGGTCTCTCTTAGTTGGATTTCTTCTACCAATTTTTCTTTCTTTGTTCTCTCAGATACCATAGTGAATAACAGCAGACCTCCATTGAAAAGTCATTGTATTGTTTCTATGAAGATGGAAGATGAAGTGCAGGAAGATTCTATGCCATTGGCAGCAGCTCTTGTTTCTCAGGATGGTGTAGAGCAAGTATGAAGGACAATCGGAGGAGGTATTCTTGAGCTGGGGTATCCAAGGCAGATCAGTGGAAACAATTGCAATAGAGGATTATTCTCCCAGAATTTTCCAAGAATTTCACTACCTTATCTACCTACAACTCTCACATAACATTTTCTTAATCTTAGCTTTAGTAGTAGACATGTTAAGAATTTTGTGGCATCTTAAAGAAAAAAGATGAAATTATTGGATTGCAGTTGAAGTATGAATTAGAGGATTGTTAAAACATTTTGACTGACCATGAACTAAGCCTATATTCTGGTACAAATGCTATCACTGTGGTTATCGCTGTTGGAACTGGGATACATCTTATGTAGAGATCTTGAAAATATTTAACTTGGACATAGTAGTAGAAAGAAATCTTTTAAATGTAGCTGCTATACCCATGGACGTTTTTCAGGTAAAAATAGTAACTTCTGGGACACTAGTATTTCAAGATTGCTTGTCTATGATCAGCACTTGGCAGTGCTAGCAATAAGCTAATGGTTGCAGTGGTGGATTCTGGCCGGTACAGCCCGGTATGGCTGTACCGGTAGTAGCTAGAAGCAGCGGCCACTGTACCGATACGGTGGCTCGTTTGGCCCACCCACCTGTGTTCCATACTTGTTTTTAATGCAACCGGCCAATTGCACACACTCGCACAGTGTGCAGCACCTGCGCGACCTCCGATGAGCAGGTGGGTGTCGCAGGGGCGGTGGAGTGTGCATGCGTGCACAGCACACATGCATACCTAGGACGCCTGGCCCCGTGCGCAGAGTACCAGTAGCGATGGGGAGCGAAATCCACCACTGAATGGTACTCATGTTGCTATTAATGTAGACACATACCATTTGGAGTTCCTGTCTCAATCATGGATAGGATATCAAAAAACCTAAACATAAAATACTTACGCATTAAGCAATATAACCATTAAGTGTTTAACAATCATGACTTTTTAATAATATATTCAGACTAATATAATACCTTCATAATTAAGTCACAAGTTGACAGTATTATCTGCCATCTAAAATTGGGTATAGCGTGAATTACTCTAAAATTTCTATTAGGTAACAACATTTTTACATTTCCAGGCTCAACTAAGTTCATAAGTTAAGGAATGTCTGCATATAAAACTATATATGATATTGCTTTTAATATGAGGTAGATCAAGTTCTGACAAATATAAAAATATCCAAGCAGGAGGACACATACCATCAACTGTGTCTCCCTAGTATTTCAAGGATAAAATCTTTGTGCTTCTTCATCTTCCTTTTAACACATGTAAAGATTACATGTTTAATTTGGCTTGATAAAAGCAAACTGATAGTTCATTTAACTTTTTGAATAGAAAGCCACCTAAAAGGCATAATTATACAGTATTTTTCAGAGTATAAGACGCATTAGAATATAAGACACAAGATTTTGAAGAGGCAAATGAAAAAAAAAAGTTTTTGCACTCTGTATACCTCCCCAAAATGGCCCGTTTTTCACGAACAAGCGCCCCCCCCCAGGGCATGAATAGCCTTTAGGAGACTTGTAGAGTGCTCCTGGGGGGTGGGGGCAAAAACAAGCAAAAAACAGCCCGTTTTATGTAAAAAAAAAAGAGCATGCATAGCCTATAGGAGGCTTATTGAGTGTTCCTGGGGGCTGTGGGGGGGGGGGAAATTGAGCAAAAAATGGCCCATTTTTTCACTCATTTCTGCCCTCTCCAGCCCCCAGGAGCACTCTATAAGCCTCCTAAAAGCTCTGCACTGCCATTTTGGTGAAGGGGCAGGGTTTGGGGATGCAAGAAATGCTGTATTCAGTGTATAAGACGCACCTAGATTTTCAGCCTCTTTTTTGAGGGAAAAGGGTGCATCTTATACTCCAAAAATATGGTAATTAATTATTTGATAATTAGGTTTTGCTTCAGCTGTTAATTTCTGCATAAAAATATTCTGTTATTTTCGCTTGGTGAAAAGTTAATCAATTTAATAACGCTTTGAAGCACACAGTATAGCAACAGATCTAGGTAGCAGATTTTTGGAGCTAGCAGCAGCATACTCCAAAAGCTGTTAAAACAATTGCTTGAGAGTTCAAATATTTACAGTTACTGGTCACAGTACTAAGAACATAATATTTAAGCCATAATATTATTACAAATGAGGCTTTAGTTTTAAAGATGCATTATCTGGTTTCAAAAAGGCCTGCAGTATTAGGAAGATAGCTTGGATATTTAGAGGAGGTCTCAGGACTTTCATCTATAAATTAATTAGATCACTGGAGTTTACCTGAATTCAGATTTTTAGTGGGACATGAGCCAGTGGTGCAATGCATCTGCTGAAAAGGCAAATGGCATTTTTGGGATGGATTATCGGGAGCACAGATTTCAAATCCTAGGAAAGTAGTGTATTCCCGTTCTGCGTTTGGAATCATATGCCTAGTTCTGGGCACAAGACATTGACTCACTGCTTCAAATTCAGAGGAAGACTACCAAGATAACAAGGGAATTGGAACCCAAGTTCAGTGAGGAAGGTTTAAGGAATTGATAATCTTTAACCTGCAGAAGGCAAGACTTATGGGTCCTCAGATATTTATAATTTGTAGCTTAGGATAGGGGGATGATAAGACAGTGAACAAGGGGAGTAAATTGCTAAGGACATAAAGGTGGCTATAAGACCTCAGAGGTCCCTTCAAAATCAGGATTCTATAAAATCTCCATATAATAAAGTTCACCGAGTTGGATTTACCCATATTCTAAACATGCTGTCAGGCCTGCAGCCATCTTTCCTTTTGGATCTTCTTGTGGCAGACTCTTTGGTCTGCCACACTTTCTATTATTCTACTATGCATTTTCTATTGTGGGAAAATGGGAGCGGGGATTGTACGGAGTTAGATGCTAAGTAGCCATAACAAAATTCTTTCTAGAAAGCCAAGGTAATCCTTTGTCTTTGCACCTCTGTACCTGATCGGAACTGGATGGGTGGAACTGCCAGCATGGCAGTGGAAGATTGGACCATGTGATGGACTTGTGGGTGTGGGGGCAAGATCTTGAATTTTCAACTGAGTGGGGAAAATTGGGAAGCTTTCAGATTGGGAAGCTTTCAGTTTTTTCCAGTTGTGCCAACATGGCTCTCTTAATAAATTGGAACTTTGAGCAATACTTTGCCTTGGACTTTACTTTTGGATGCTATTTGGAACCCTGACATTAACCCGAATCTGAAAGCTTCCCAGTTTCCCCCCGCAGTTTAAAGGAAGCTTGACACATGCTTGCCAACCGGGTTCACACATCATGTTAAGCCATGATACGGTCAATAAATTATAGTTGGCTGGGTATATATAGAACATAGCCATTTTGTCTGAGTGATGAAATTGAGTTTCCATACACTGAAAGACATTAGAATAGGTGAACTGATTTGCATATAGGCATGCAAAATATTATTAAAACTGAATGATACATCTATATATTATGTTCCCCAAATATATCTTTTATAGTATTTTCCTACACTGCACTTTTTATATTTCCACATTATTCAGTATGTTTTTTTCTTTGCTTCCTCCTTGCCTTACTTCTACTTCTGCATATAAGAGTTCAATAATAACCACTAATAAGCAGCAGCTCTTGTCATTTTAAATAATTCATATAAAGCAAAGCCAGTAACTGTTAATTTGGCATTCAGTGTTTTTGTTTAAAATAAATTTAGCACATTTGTTTCTTTTTTGTTATATTCCTTTCTTCCAAAATCAAGCTGCTTCCACATCCCTTCTTTAAGAGCCAGTTGACACCACAGACTAACTCTAGGACAGGGTAGAAGCCTACAGCTAAATTTATCTTTTTTTTAAAAAGAAAATGCCAGCTCATTTGGAAAAGGCAAATGGTTCTTATTGCATTGCAGGACTGATGAAAAAAGGAGTCACTCACCACTTCCATCCTTTCTTTAAGATAGTTATTATTTTAAAACAAATTGCAGCCACTATATTAAGCAATCATTGCTATGTGAAGGGGTTATTTGCTTCTGGTGTGTTTTTGCCTCTTACCTTATGTATTATATAAATTCTTTGAGCAGATGTATTTTACAAGAATCCATTTGAGCAACATTTTAAATGGCCCCATGCATTTATCTCCTCACCACATGCAATTCTATTACATGGAATATACTGTATTTGAATATATAGACCTGAGTCATTTTTTGCTTCACGTGTTCATCATCTGATCTCCTCAACCAAACAACTCCCAGATTCAGCTTTTGTCTACTAAAGAATACAATGAAATTCTTGAAAGCATTATTGGCCCATATTTCACACTTTTCTGAAAGTAGTACAAGAGTGTTGTACAAATTATTTTGAAAATTGAGAGAGTTTTCAAAGCAAAAGGTATGGAATCAAAAATCATTTTTCTTCCTTAGAGTTAAGGAAGTTAAGGAAATTCCTGCTTGTATTCTTTATCACTCCTCCAACTGCAGGTTCAAACCAATTTGAATGTTTGAAAATAATGTACTATCGTTTTCTTTTCTAGTTGGAAATGCAGCAGAGCCTGGAAAGTACAATCAATATGATAACTACACCAGTTCACCAAGAACCTAAACTGAAAAATGGATGTTGAGATTTTATCTTGAACACTTGACAGGAGTGAAGAGTGATGTAGAAACAAAAGTCATTGGACAGACAACAGATTCTACAGGGGCCTGCAGTTCAGGAGTCAGATGACCATGAAGTAAATTGGACCTGGAGAGAATTTTTAAGAATTGTTCACTGCTAGTCAGTAGATATTGATAACTGACAAGAGCAGATGATGAAGCAACATTTTTGCCTGACACTTTTTAAACAAATAGATCTGTGATAAGCTTTAAGAAATCAACTCATCTGAGATGGGGTTTGTCTTATCATTTGGAACTTTTTCATTTCTGGTACATATTAATGGAATGGCAACTTTTGGATTAGAAAATATTTAAGATCAGACTTTTATTGGATTTCAGCAACAAGAACTTTTATCATTTCAGAATTTTATAATGTATGTGTTTAGGGGTGAATGTCCACAAAGGGATTCACAGCTACTCCATATCCTAGAGCAGTGTTTCTCAATTCAGCAACTTTAGGATGGATGGACCAACTCTCAGAATGCTAGGAGTTGAAGTCTATACATCTTAAAGTTGCCAAGGTTGAGAAACACTGTCCTAGAGAAGTATCAGTATGAAAGCAATGAAATGTCCTCTAGATGGGATTATCAGCGGAAGTTCCAAGATATATAGCAATGGGGACAAGCAATAGCATTATGGGAGCTGAAAGCGCTATGAAGCGGTATATAAGTCTAACTGCTATTGCTATTGCTATTCCTCCCTCCTCCCAATATACCAGAGTTACCTCTAAATCTTAGCAAGAGTCTAAATAGAAAGGTAAAAATCTACATTGAACTTGGGGGTATATTAAATTGGTTCTGTGGAATGTTTTATTTTCTTTCACTCTGAAGATATAATAGGTTTGGATATGTATTTTTAAAAAATTTAAATTGTTTTTCTGTTTTCAATACTGGTAACATCTTCAGCTGTACCATTCAATTCCTCTTTTAGTCCTATAGATTTAGTAAATTTTGAAAATTAAGTATAGATTTTCCTGCCCCCAGGAATCCTAACAAGACCAGGAAGGGATTTTAAACTAGTTCTTACCACTAGTGATTAATGTAAAAAAAAAAAACATGTTTCCTTGTTGCCTAATTAATAGTCAAGAAGCAGTAATTTTTATCAAGAATTGTGGTGATGGTAGAGAAAAGAGACTTTTCAGTATACATCCAATCCTAATGAAAGTGGTCATTTCTTAATGGTAATAAGTGTTGTTTTATTAACTATAAAAAGTGGTGAGGTTTTATGGGCCACACAGAATCAGACTACAGATTGCTCACATGACCCAGATAGGATATGGCAGTGATGGCTAACCTTTTTATCGTTACGAGCTGAAAGCGCGTGCACGTGCATGCACTGCACCCTTGTTCTCTCCACGCATGCACGCGTGACCCCCTGTGCCCCATTTTGGGCCTAGTGCGTCTCCCTGCAGCTGCCTGGGAGCAAAAATGGGCTATGGGGGGGAGGCATTTTGGGCTTAGTAGGCCTCTCTGCAGCCTCCTGGGAGCAAAAACAGGCTGCAGGAGGGCCACGCTGTAACCCACTGCACTCCTCCCACCCCCATGCATGCACTCCAGACCCCCCCCATCCTGCACATGTGTACGTGTCTCCTGCATGTGCCCCTCCCCCTGCACGGCAGAGAACCAAAAATCAGCTGGCTGGCAGGAGGCACATGTGCGGTGGAGCTCAGCTGGAGAGACTGCTTGCGTGCCTACAGAGAGGACTCTGCATGCCACCTGTGACACGCATGCCATAGGTTCGCCATCACTGGGATATGGTATTCTGCCATCAAAATGCATGTTATATAATCGGAAAGAAGAAAACAGTTGTATCCAGTAAGCTTGCTGGACACAGAAGATTGTTTTAAAAGCATCATCTACTACAATATTTATTGTATTACTGCCTGCTGTAATTCATGAAATAATATTGTACTGCTAAGTGTATGGACAATATCTCCTACTCGTTGTTCAGTTACAAGCTTTGACGTGTACAGTGCTATTTGACTTTTCGGTAGGACCTCATCTCCTTTAGGCTTGTATCCTTGGAAATATTCCATTATACAATTGTGAAACTTTGCTCAGCCATTGCCCCTTTCTTTTGTGTTTATACTTGATCCCAGCACTTAATTCCAAAACAATAACTTTACAGTATGTGGTTAAGCTGAAACACTGAAATAGAAATTGGCTTAAGAAAAATGAGTGTTCCTCTTTGTGCTTTGATTCGAACAAATCAGAACTTTAATTCCTTTGAGAATGAGGTCAAAGAATAAAGAGAATTAATGAAGCTGCTGCCAGATCTCAAATCTTACTTTTCTCCTTTTCATTCTTTATTTATTTTGGGTAGTAGTCATAACTATCTTCACAATGTTTGGACAAAAGAACGATAGGTCCCAAATGCACACATTTTTCATTGTCTCCTGTACTTCTCACAATACCTTCCTTCTTTCCCTTTAAAGGAAAAGTGGAATAGGCACTGCTGCTAGGATTTTCAACACCAATTTGACTTTTAAGAATTCCCAGATAAATTCCCAGCCACAGACAAATTAGCTGGGTTGTGTTTTTTTTGTTTGTTTGTTTGTTTTTGTTTTTTTGGTAATGTGAAAATATAATGATGATATTTATATATTTAACTGAGCAGTAAATACCTATTAAAAACAAAGGCATGGAACTGATTAAAATGGTTAGAACACTCAATTGTGGATTATTTGGTAGACGAAAACCTTGTAGCCAAAATAATACGGTTGCATGACGTAATATTTTAATCTCAAAAAGAATTAGCTTTTCTACCCATATTTCTAGACCTGAAAATGAAAAGTACTTTGCAGGATAAACTAGTAGTTAATTCTGGGAGATTCTTAAATTCTTAAACTTCTGTAGCTTTCTTAGAGGCACAGAAAATGTTGCATTATTCAAAGCTAAGCTGTAGTCTAAATCCACTGAATTTTTCAGGTTGCTTTGCTCTTTCCATCTCTACCTAGGGTTGGGGCTGTGTGACTCCACCTTAAACATACTAGTTTGCTGAAGTCCAAGTCAATAGTATTTGCTAAGCATGAATTGAAATGGGATGCAAAGTTTTAACTGGAATGCAATTTCTACACAGCATTTTAGAACTGCAGACCAAATTGGAATTTTTGAAAGGTATATAATTTGGAACATTTAGTCTTTCCTAATGTTGCTTTAAAAAAAAAGAAAGTAGAATATATAGCCTGGACAGAAAAATTGTATTTTATCCAACATGGTATCATATATTTCAATGTGAAATGCACAGTACAATGCTAATCAATCTTCTCTGAACAGAAAGTGTGAAGCAATTCAATGGAGTTTACTTGTCTTTCCAAAACTCCTGGATCACACTGTACCTTAAGCTGAATTTTTAGGAAAAGAGAATTTACCCCATTCATTTGAAGTAAATGATTTCATGTTTTTACAAATTCTTTTGTGATCAGAACAAATTGGACTTGTTTTTTTCTTGCTATTCAGATTGCAGTGTGATTAAAATATTAGAAGTGTTATTTTCTTCTATAATTAATAACACTATTAAATATGAAAATATTACAAGCATAAGTGATAAATTTAGTAAAATGCCACTTAAGGAAAAATAGGCCATTGCTAATAAAATTCAGAAAGTACTTCCAACTTTTGGAAAAATACTTACTTTAATAATGTAATTGAGACATTATCTAGATCACAGCTGTCAAACTCCTGGGCCTATGGGCCGGATGCGTCATGTTCTGGCCACGCACACACCTGGTTTAGCAAAGGGGGGGAAAGTCCCAATATGTCAGTGACGCCGCTGTAACAAAGTCAGTTTGACACCCCTGGTGGTTTTCTCCAGCCTGACAAAGCATGTTACACTGCAATTACTGATTCAAAGAAATTTTTTTGTAAATACATTGTATGGGGGAACTCTTTTAAAAAGATTTTTTAAGCTCTACCATTTTTTAAACAGTTGCACATACTAAGAATAAAAATATGGATTTTTAATGTAAATAAATCCTAGCAGTGTGTTTAACAGGATTTACTCCCAATGATTAAGAAGGGTCTATGACAATTTGCCATGGCCAACTCATCACAGTAACTCACCACTGTCAACTTGCTGTAATCAGTTTGCTGTGGGACAAGATTTACACTAATATCAAAGAAATTATTAAAGAAAGGATGCAAAAGGAGAGACAGAATGAAATGTGAATGGCAAAAATTAAAATATATTTATTTTAAATAATTAAGTAGAATTGTTACATTGTCCCTTTCATATTAGTGTAACTCTTGTCCCACAGCGAATTATGCCACAGCAAGCTGGCCCTGATAAGTTGGCAGCAACGAGTTGGCCATGGTGAATTGGCTGGGGCAAGTTCTCCCATTCCCAATTAAGTATGTAATGCAAAGTTTTATATTATAGTCCAAGGCCAATAAGCCACCTTTTAGAGTAATCATACAGGTAGTCCTCAACTTATGACCACAATTGAACCCAAATTTTCTGTTGCTAAGCAAGTCAGAAGTGAATTTTGCACCTATTTTATGACCTTTTTTGGCACAGTTGTTAAGTGAATCACTGCAGTTCTTAGTAACATAGTTGTTAAGTGAATCTGGCTACTCCATTAACTTTTTCTTGCCAGAAGATCACAAAAGGTGACCACATGACCCTGGGACACTGCAGCTATCATAAATATATGCCAGTTGCCAAATATCTGAATTTTGATCACATGGCCATGGGGGTGAGCGCTGCAACGTAAGTGTGAAAAATGGTCATAAATCACTTTTTTCATTGCTGTTGTAACTTTGAATGGTCATTAAATAAATGGTTGTAAATCAAGGACTACCTGTATAGGATTGCATTTGCCGTTTCCAAACAACCTGGTACCATAAACAGCATCTTAGTGTGGTCTTAATAATAATACTCGTAGCAAGCAAGTTTAAAATATTGTTTTAAAATTGTATTTTTATTGGCTACATGGGTATTCAGTATGCATTTTTCACAGAAAGACAACTGCAATCTACCACTAAACTTCAAATGTAACACGAATGAATAACAGGAAACACATTTCTCTCCAAAGTGTTGACTACAGTTGCTGCCGTAATACTTCATTCCTATCTCCGAAAACTAATTTGTGTCCTTTTCTATCCTCCTTCCTGCTGTTGCTTAAAGACCCATTGCAGAGCAGGCTTAGTCCATCTAGTCTGCCTCCCATCCCTCCCCACCTTTTTGCTCTACAGTTTTTTTTTGTTTTTGTTTCTGTCCCTCACCCCATTTTCAGTCTCTTTTTGGGACTGCCAGTTTCTCAGTTTTATTTGAATGGTGCCATTGTGGCTGTATAAGCAAAAGCAGGCAAAACACTTCTTCAAATGCGCGTCTTGTTAAACCACCTAATTTTAGTTCCAAACTTGGATTAATTCAACAAGTTATATTGTGGTGGTGCAGTGGTTAGAATGCAAACTGCTACTGCTGACTGCCAGGAGTTTCACTCTGACGGTCTCAAGGTTGACTCAGTCTTCCATCCTTCTGAGGTCGGTAAAATGAGGACCCAAATTGTTGGGGGCAATATGCCGACTCTGTAAACTGCTTAGAGGGGACTGTAAATCCCTGTGAAGCAGAATATGAGCCTAAGTGCTATTGCTATATTAAAATCAGTGAGTTTAAATCCAGAGTAAGCACTCACACAACTGGGACATGAGGGATCTAGAAACTTGTCCACATTGGAGACTAACTTTGGGTTTAATGAGATGAGGTTTTTCCCCCTTCCTCTTTGTATTTATTACATCTCCAGATGACGTAGAATAACTTCATTGTCACTTTAAATGTACATTAATTGCCATATATACAGCTTTTGTTGCATACGGCTTTCAAAGGGGCCTCACCTCCAATATACAACACACACACAAACACACACACACACACGCATATACTCATATATATGACACAGAGAACACAGTTTAGTTCCGGTGTATCCATGTACACGGCGAGAAAAACGAATGTTGCGAGTTTACCGGACGGATGGCATAGGATGACTGAAAAACAAACCAATTGTACAGGGGAGAAGGAGGCCAGCGAGGCGGCTTGAACGACCAGGGGGAGGCGCTACAGCTCCAGAGCTGGTCCCGCCGGCTGCCATGAACGGTTTGAGCACTTCGCCGGGACTTTCGCGACCGCTGGAGGGAGGTTCCTCCCCGCTGAGCGAGCAGATTCTGTGCCTGGTGCCCTGCCCTGGAGGCATCATGGAGCTTCGGACGGAGCTCTTAAAATCGATCTGGTACGCCTTCACGGCTTTGGACGCCGAGAAAAGCGGCAAAGTCTCCAAATCTCAGCTGAAAGTGAGTAAAAAGACCCCCAGAAAGAGTCAGTCACCCGAAAGAGCCTCTGACGCGCGGGCGGGAAGGGCGCCTGCCAAGGCGAGGAAGGCGGCGTGCTTGGCAAGAAGAACTTGCGGCCAGCTTTGCTTCTGCTAGCTTTGCTTCGGCGGGGCGCGCATTTTGTGGGGTTGAAGGCGATCTGAGGGAAAAATCAGATTTATATTCATATATAAAACACCACTTCAGGAA
Source organism: Thamnophis sirtalis (assembly GCF_051295495.1). Classification (NCBI taxonomy): domain Eukaryota; kingdom Metazoa; phylum Chordata; class Lepidosauria; order Squamata; family Natricidae; genus Thamnophis; species Thamnophis sirtalis. The sequence continues at coordinate 49,022,993 of NW_028261387.1, forward strand.
AAAAAGGGGGAGAATTAAGATTGTATTTATTTATTTATTTGGATTTCGTGGAAACACCATGGAATCCTGTCGTTTTGTAAAGCTCCATTGCTTTGCTTTTCAGTCGGGGCGAGAGATGTCAGTTGCAGAAATTAAAGTGTTATCTTCCATGCTGTTTTGCCTCTTTGCTCCCCTAAAGCCTGGGTGAGGTTTTGTTGGGGAAAAAAAATCTGGATGTAAAGCGCAAATGTTGTTATGGTTGCATGGAAACAGGCTTTGATCAATCTAAGAAGTTCTTCCTATGCAGAGCAACGGCGCTGCAAACATTGTTCGTTCTCTTTCTTTGACAGAAGTACTCGTATTTGTTTCTTCCTCCCGCGGTGAGCGAGAAAAATGTTACGTGGAAGTCATTAACACTCTATTTTGTTTGAGGGGGGAGAGAGAAAAAGAACATTTGCCTCCTGTATTATAACTTTTCAATAGTACCAAAAGTGATGCTTCCATGTAAAATTTGGGGGTGGGGGTGGGGGTCTAATGTCAGATGTGGGAGAAGAAGATGAGATGTAAATACATGCAAGAAAAGTAGGGCAAGTAGAGCTCTGGTTTGATGCAAATGGGATGACACCTTGTGAAATCAGCGCTAAGGAGATGCATCTAAATGATATAAAGTGGCTGTCTTTCCTTATTATTCTCTTACATAATGCAGCAGCTGAACCAATGGAAAATTGTTTGGTCATTCTGGACCATTTTCCACAGTACCCAAAGAATGCAAGCAGTGTGCAGCTGCCCCAGTGTTTAGCACTCCAGAGAACTCCCACACTGCTGATCTTTGGAGTTACAAGGCATTCTTGCAAGCTTTTGCACCCAAAGGACATGACATGTCAAATGTGCTTTTTCGGATGCAAAATGCTGTTTTAACATGTCTACAGAAATGTGGTCTTGCATTGGAGTTTGCGATTAGGTTGTGCTTCTCTCCAGAGATTTTTGTTGCATCTTTTTCTAGTTAGATTTGACTAGGATTGTCAGAATGTGGCACTTGGGCAGATCCGAGAGCAGAATCTTGAATGTGTTTTTTGAGGGCCGTCTTCAGTTCATGCCTATTAGTCTTGTATAGTTAAAGCAAGGCATGAAAGGGTGAGGCTTTAAAACCACCAATTCGGAGCCATGGTTCCCATTACATCATTGTTACTTCATGGAATAGTGACAGGAATGATTGTGTATGCTTGCGTTAGCAAGCTAGCAATATCCATTCATTAATCTGAATGCTGTAAAGTAGGTATAACTATTTCAGATGTTGTAATTGGAAGACTTACTTGATATTTTTGAGCCAGAAGTACAAACTCGCTACATTATGTGACTTGATTTATTTTAGCTTACATCTGTCTTTCTTATATTGGGGATATCCTAGTGGTATGCTTTCAAAAATATTTTGTCCTTCATATGCTGAGGCCTAAATCATCGGTTGAAATAGTGACCTGTGTCCGGTGTCTTCAGAAACATGGCTTGAACATTCATTGTGATTTATTTTATATAAAATGTAGTAAACATTGCTATATTTATTACCAACAGATCAAACAATCTTTATTTTATTTTGTAGGCAATGGGATTTCTTCCTTCAGGAAGTGTGTGCAATATATAGACCTATTTAAATATTTGTAATAGTCAATGAGATGAGCAGGAATATTTTTAATCTACTGTTTTTTATTCACTATTGAAACTATATTTTTTAAAAAATTGTTTCATAGAATTAGAAACTGGGAGACTGTGTGTTCTAGAATTGCTTTAGGCATGAAAGTCAGATGGATGACTTTGGGCCTGTCACTTTCGCTCAGCTCACAATGTCAGGCTCAGGCAACAAGCCGTTTGGTCAAATTCCTGTCACAACTACTGGATCAACACTTCGTTGATCTGGAAAATAAAAGCAGACCCTGTACTTGTTGGAAAATGCTAGGAATAAAAAAATAGGTTAAATCAGAGATCCAAGTTGTAATTAACTTTTTCAGGGGGATTATCTGTAGGAAGCATGCATTTAAGTATAGAGCTCTTTAGGCAAGTTGCAATTAATCTCTTAAAAGTCCCCAGTGCTTCTCTTTTTCTTTTTAAAATCAAAAGAATATAAACAGATGCTGAGTTCTATCATCAAATAATATTTCTTTAAAAAACAAGAAATTGCAGTGTGCAATACATGTAACATATCTCATGGTGTCTTTCTGTTTCTTACTTATATCCTTTTACTGTTTTTATGAGACCTGTACAGCAACCCTAAAATGGGGTTATTCACCATACATAAGGCTATCAATGGCTACTAGTCACAATGTGTACTCTCCCTAAATTTGGGGAGAATTTGCTTTTGAACACCAGCTGTTGAGGAACACAAATGGAGGTGGTTTATTGCAAAATAAAAAAAAATAATCTTAACTGCATGAGAATACATATCTAGGCTCTTTGTGGTATGCTTCTTCTCAACATTGAAAAACTGTAGTGATTGTCTGAGAGATGCTTCCTGTGGGGACACACATGATGTTTTTTAATGTCATCAGAAAGATTTTTCTTCCTGTTTAGTTATAGAGGGCTCTTGCTTTTCTAGTATGTATATCTGCAGAAGTTCGTGTTTTGAAGCCCATCTCCATAGACTGTTGATGAGTTTGGAGAAACGGGGATGAAAATGACCAAGGAGTTAATGTGGAGTTTTGGGATAGTCATAATGGAATCACTCCTGCCCCATCTCTATTTGACTGCTTTTTTTGCAACATTGAAAAAAACGGTTCGTATTTCTGCAGCATTCTTTTAATAATTAGAAATGGAGATAGTATTCCACAGGTGGACACACCACACACTTATATATAACATTGCCAGGTTTCTTTTTTATTTCTTTCCTCAAAAAACTGAAGAGAAAATTTTCTCTAGTCGTAATAGGTAGCATATTGCACTAAGTAGCAGCAATCCGTTTTATCAGGTTGTCTAAATAAATAATATTTTGTGACTGTAACAATCTTATTGTGAACTGTGTATTTGACAGCTGTTTTGTGACAACATCCAAATATACTGTCATAGTTTCAAATGTATCCACTGTCCCAGGAAATTTATCTGCTCATGGTACAGTAAATATGAAATTAATTATATATTCTGCCAATGTGTCATCTGCTTGCACTGACCCATATCTTTTAAAGTAAACATCTTCCCTGATTTTTGGAGATATTTGGCTATTTCTGTAACCATCCAGAATTATTACCTGTTCCTACAATTTATATAACTTGAGACCATTACCTCCTAATTTGTTAGCACATCTGCCCTGAAAATAATGTTAGATATTTGCCCACTTAGGATGGAAGAATGAGAGCTTTTCTTTGTGTTGGAATTAGTGAATGTGGCTTGAAGCATTTTCATGAAGACTCCAACTCAACATTCATTAATTTTTCAGACATTAGACTTATACTTCTCCTACACAGCATATTTCTAGAACCCTATTCATTGTAAGAGTTTGACCAAGAGATTAAAAGCTTGTAAGGCTGAATTTATAGGACAATAGTTAACATAAAAAATACAACTGCATTCATAGCTATAATTTTCAATAGAAAGATGGGATTTGTAAGCTCAGAATGGTTTTGTTGGCGGTATGTTGTACATGTTGCAACAAGATAGGACTTAGTTGATCTGTTCTTTCTCTCTTTTCTACATCATTTTACAGTCTGTATGTTTGAAGTTTCTGATTTAATCTATGAATGCCAGGTAAAATATTTTACCTTGTAGCAAAATTATGATAGGAAAATTAAATATGGCTCTAAATTAACTTCTTGCGCTTTTCACATGCTTTAATTGATTAAATTAGAGTTAACACCTAATCTAAAAATATAGTTCATTGTGTCTGCTATAACTATGTTAATCTTTTTTTTAAAGAAAGCATTTGAGGAGAATATAGCGTCCAGTTTGCATGAAATGATAACTCAGCTCTTTGAAATTGTAGCTTAATTTGAATGAGAAAATCAGCTGAAACATGTTGCCTAATTGCTTCCTCTTGCAGCTATGCCCAGCTAAGTGAAACAGACATCCCTCTAAGCACGGATGTCAATCTGGTGGCCCACGGGCCTGATGCGTCATGTACAGACCACGCCCATGCCAACTCCACAAATAGGAAAAAGATCACATGACAGCAACGTGAGATGGCGAGTTTGACCCCCATGAATTAAACCTTAGCTTTAGATTTTTACATGCTGGGAAAGTAATGTGCACTGAGGACTCTTGTTTGGATTCTCCAGTTTTAACAAACAGGCATTATTTCTTCACTAATTTGTGTGCCCATTTTCTGTAGAGGTATCGTTTTAGAAGAAGCAATATCCTTTCTTTACTATCTCAGAAGGAAAGAATAAGATGCTTCTGCTACCTTTTGTTTTAATAAGGATATACAAGAATTAAATGCCCTGCTTGATTCAAATGATTATTAAACAAACCATTCCTACTATTAATAGAAAGGTACCTCCTTAATTTTATATGTTCATTTGAATTGTTTACTATTTCAGAATAATAATTATTGTATTATTTATTTAATCATATTCTGAGTACAAAGAATATTAGAAGTGAGTAATCTAGGAGCTACAGGTAGTCCTCAACTTGCACCAGTTCATTTCATGACAATGGCACTGAAAAAAGTGACTTATGACCGTTTTTCACAGTTACAACATTTGCATCATCCCATGATCATGTGATCAAAATTCAGATGCTTGACAACTGGTTTATACTTATGACAGTTGCAGTGTCCTGGGGTCATGTGATCACCTTTTGTGCCCTTCTGACAAATAAAGTCAATGGGGAAGGCAGATCCACTTAACAACCAGGTTACTAGCTTATCAACTGTAGTGATTCACTTAACAACTGTGGCCAGAAATGTCATAAAAAGGGACAAAATTCTCTTAACAAGTTCTCACTTAACAGAAATTTTAGGCTAAATTGTGGCCATAAGTCGAGGACTAGCTGTATTTGTAAAGTGTTGCAGCACAGTGGGGACTACAGTAATGTTTCCATATTTCATAATAAAGCATTACCATAAAGCACTAAAATATACTCCAATTCTGTCAACCTTACAAGGTAGGTCTGATAGGAAACACAACTCAAAGAGATGATTCTATGTTATTATTACCTTACATTAAGAAAAACTTTGGAATCTGAAAGTATTCCCCCCCACCCCCAGAATGGGTCTCTTCTGAGCCCCTTATCCCACCCCCAGTCCTGTTGCAGGCTACCTGACTGTTCCCTTCACTGTATCTCTGTCCTGTCTCTCAAGGTTATTTTTACATGCCATTGCATATTCTCACTTTTTTTTAACAAATCAGGAGCGAATCTGTTTTTCATTGCTTGGACTATTACAGAAGTGTGTTGCAAGAATAAGCATGCCTGAAGGACAAAATACAAGAGGAGAACTAAATATGTCATCTTGAATATAATGGAGGAACTGTGGGACAAAAATAATACAACATACATACATACATACATACATACATACATACATACATACATACATACATATATACATGTTGGTCTTTCTGAGCTATGGCCATGTAGCCCAGAGCCACATGTATGTATATGATTATAATTGATTATGATTATAATTTCAGGACTGCAGAAGGTAGAAATCTTATTGTGCAGAAAGTAGAAATCTATGAAGTTGGTATAAGTCTACCAATTAAAAATCAAAGTATTTGATAATTTTAAACATGTTATTCACACTTTAAATGTTGGCTTGACTCAATCAGTCACTACAGCTTTTGAGCAGAAGTTGAAGTAACTGATACTACAGAGTTGGTGATAGCAAAAGAAAATCTGCTTTGCTTAAACATTTCAGCTTTACTGTTTAATGTCAGCCTATGCTTTCACTGTTGATCATATCTTTTGTGTTTTTCGCTCCCCCTGCCCTTCAGTTTTGAGCAATAACCAATCACAAAGTAGGGAGGACAATATGAAGATAGAAGCTGCATTGTTCTGGATGAGCTATCCTTTGGGAATCTCATTAACAGTATTCTTTGTTAAGAGAATGTCCACAGATGTTAGCTTGGCTCAGTAGCTGATCATTGATTGTGACTGCCACTGCTTGTAGCTCCCCCTTTTCACCCCAAATCTTTTTTTTTTTTTTTGCATCACTGAGAATTTAGAAGATAGGGTGGTTTTTTCAAAGTGTTCCGATTCTGGCGCATTGCCTATTGCAAGGTTTAGCATTCAGGAAGAGCTACCCATAACTCTCCAGATTAGACTTCATTACATGCTGAGCTTCTCTCAACCTCAGGAGATTCTGCAGTATTGCAGAGGTTTGTGTGGTCTGAAAATGGCCTCCTAGAACAAAGGCTCACGGAGAGTTGATCTGTCAAGTTTGCCAGTAGATTTTAGTACCCAGATCAGAACCAGTTTTTGCTTCCTGTTTAATTTTATGTGGGAACAGGCGGAGACTGCAAGAGAAAAGTATAATTCTAAAAGCCTGATCTGTCTTCATTCAAACACCATCTATGTAGTCCTCCATAAAAAAAGATATTTCCCCTCCCCCTCACCAAATGTATTACCTGCAAGCTCAATATTGAAAGTGCTTTTCTGGCACACAAATCTGTGATGTTATATGATTCCTTCATTTAAAATAACAATAGCAAATGACTGAAAAAAGTTTCATTTGTAGAACTGGTAGTGGTTTTACACTGGAAAAACTGTAATTTTTATAAAATTATAAATGTGCTGACCTACTTTTACTTGCAAACATAACCCCAAAATGTGAACATGAAACATTCCTACATTCTACAGGTAGTCCAATAATTTACAATAATTTTTATGATTATTAAGTCACTGTATTATTAAGCAAATGACATAGCTGTAAGTTTGAATTCAGATGATCTAATTTTGCATTTTTACTGGAAAGTGGGAAAAGAGCCACAAAACGCAGTCATTTAACCATGAGATGCTGTAACTAATCATAAATGGGAACCAGCTGCCAAGTGCCCGAAATGCAATCATGTGACCAAAGAGATGGCATGGCTGTCATAACTTCGAGGATGGGTTGTAAGTAACTTTTTTTTACTTCATTGTGTTAAGCAACCAGATGTAAATCAAGGACCATCTATACTAATGTGTGGTAGGTACTCTACTGCAGAGCCTGAAGTAGAAGATAGACTACTGGTAGTTCTGGTTTTCCCATGGAATGAAGATAAAATTTGATGGCTTACAAAATATATTTCAGGTGTATTATTTATTTATTTATTTTATTTGTATCCCACCTTTATTATAAAGAGGTGTGCTATACCTCTTAAGAATGTGCTAGGGAAATCACCCATTAGGTAGATAATTGTCAGCTTCTGCTGAGATCCTGTTTATCTAGCCCATAGTTGTTTCCTTCTCAGTCTTTAGGGAGCTAACCGTAGTCCCTGAAGGAACTGCAAGTGATCCATTGTCTGTCAATTTTATATTATTTATTTATTTAAATGACATGATCTCTGAAGATTACTAAAACTTTCAAGATTTAGCCTTCTTTACTTTCAAGATTTCAGGCAGAACTAAAATCCTGTGATACTTGATGATCAGGCCAAATCTTTTTATATTGCTATGTGTGATGTTGGGGTTCCACGAATGCCCCCTCAGACAGTCATATATCTCATGAGTAAATATGTATCTCATAGACTATGTACCTGCGACCGGATGTTAGTGCAGATTAATGTAATAGCATTCCAAAACTTTTGTTGATGACATAGTTTTGTTTTTAGTTGCAAAGTCGTTTCTGACCCATCACGACCCCATGGACAATGTTCCTCCAGGCCTTCCTGTCCTCTACCATCCTCTGGAGTCCATTTAAGTTCACGCCTACTGCTTCGGTGACTCCATCCTGCCACCTCATTCTCTGTCATCTCCTTCTTCTTTTGCCCTCAATCTTTCCCAGCATTAGGCTCTTCTCCAGTGAGTCCTTCCTTCTCATTTGGTGGCCAAAGTGATGACATAGTTAGTGGTTTGCAAAAAAATAATAATGGGGAAATGTCTGATTTATTAGAGTGGAAGTGGCTGTTCAGGTCCTCATGTAAAAGTCTTCCCTGTTCCCTGTTATTAACTGTTCCCATTGATTGGAAATGCTAAGGCATGAATTCTGCATGTGGCTGTCCCTCAACAATTATTCTGCTTTCTGGCATATTTATACTCTAATCTTCCTTCAAGGAGTTCTTTGTTCTGCATTCGATATGATCCTATTTTTCCTTACACCAACCACATTAGTTAAAATTCTTCTCATAATTTCCTTCTTTTCAACTTTGTGATAAATTTATAATGCTGGTTATTGTTGATTTTGTTTCACAGTTATAGAACTTTGTTTGGGAAAGGATAGATGGCTAAACTGCACAATGTCCCTGTTGGCAGTTTGTGATGTTTTTATTACAGTATGGATTCCTCATTCCCCTACTTAGAATCCAAGCAGGGGTATCCTAGAGGCAGAGAGTCAAAAAGTCAAAATGGGGACCATGACCATGTGATTGAAGTCCAGTCTTTTTTTAATGTCCATTGAACATGCAACACGCATAAAATGTCAGGAACTTGGTTGTCCCATTGCAGAGATGGTTTTTGACTATTTTTACTCCTGTGGACAATTCTAAATCCAGCTCTTTGAAATCCTTATCAAAGTGGCACTGAAACATTTGCAAAGGGGCAGTAAAAACAGTTTATATGGACTAAATCTATTGAAGATTTCTGAAGAGTGTCTTTTATCCTGACAATAAAGTGGTACTTCTTCCCTTTGACTTACAGAACTTTGGAATCCTACCGTTTGTTCTTCAAAAAAAACCAGCAACTTGTCACATTTTAACATTTGTGGCAAACTTCTGGGTTGAAGCCAGAGGATTGTTCTGGACTTAGCAGTGTCTCAAAGCATCCTGGTCATTGGGAAGAAAAGTTGTTGGCATTCCCTTGTATTAAATATTCCACTTCGATTCATGCTGGCGCCAGTTTTAGAGCCTGGTTCTGTGCTACACAAAAGCCAGATATAATTCTTCATTCAGCCTAGAGAACAAGTCCAGTATGCTAAAGATCAGGAAAGTGACCAGAATGCTTATCTACCACCAGCCTGAAGTAATAGAATTAGATTCTTCTACCTTGCCCTTAGCACAGTGATGGCGAACCTATGGCACGCATGCTACAGGTGGCATGCAGAGCCATTTGTCAGGGCATGCGAGGCACTGCCCTGTCAGCTGGCCAGTGTGCATGCGCACGCTGGTCAGCTGAGTTCACCCTTTTTTAAAGCCATTTTTCGCCCTCCCCAGGCTCCAGAGTCTTTATAGGAGCCTGGGGAGGGCAAAAAGAGCCTCCTCCCCGGAGGCCCTCCGGAGGCTTCATGAGCTTCCCTGAAGCCTCCAGAGAGCAAAAAACCGGCCCTGTGGACAAACCGGAAGTTCAGGAACTGACTTCCTGTTTGCTCAGATGGTTATTTTGACTACTCCGGAGGCTTCAGTGAAGCCTCCTGAAGGTCCCTGAAGCCTCCGGAGGGCTTCTGGGGGGAGCGGGAGGGGCTGTTTTTGCCCTCCCCAGGCTCCTATAAAGCCTCTGGAGCCAGGGGAGGGTGAAAAAAGAATGCAAAAAATGGGGGAGCGCCTGTAGTGCGCACATGCGCACTGGGAGGTTTGTGCATTGCATTATGGGTGTGGCATGCTCACACACGACCCCCCTGGGCTCCCCTCACTTATGGCATGCGAGCCAAAAAAGGTTCGCCATAGCTGCCTTAGCACAATCAAATATGTGGAGAGATTTTCTCTGAAATTCAGAATTAGCATTTTTTAACACTCCTTATTCACAATGAGCATTGGGTACAAATTAGGGTTTATGATGAACCTATCTATTCAATCATGTCCAATTCTCAGCGATTCTATGAATCCTCTCTCTCTACATTTTCCATTGTATGGTTTCTTTCAATTGTTTTATACTCTGATTTGTATCTAGCCACCAAGGGGATTTGTGTGTGAGTGGGGCCTTATTACCTTTTATCACTGATCATTCCAAACATAATTGCCTTTCCAGTGATTTTATAACATGTAAGTAAAGTGGAATGTTGTGATTTTTGCCTTCCAGCAATATGTCTGATTTTAAATTCATTCTGGAATAGGTAATTCTTTCACTTGTGACTTTTCTTTCACCTTTCACCTATGTCCAAGTCTGGATTATCCCTTCCCTCTTCTCTTGTCATTGATTTGAGAAAAAGAACTTTTTCAGTGAAAGGCAAATCTATTGATTAATGCAGTTTGTCTGTAATAAGAGGCGGAAAAATGGGATAAAGGAAGCTGGTTGAGAAGCTGTGCACTAGTTCTATCCTGTAGATGCCTGTAGAGTGTAGCCACAACCTGTATTTCAAAGTTTCACACAATACTAAAGGAGGCCTGTAAAAGTTTTGATTGATATTTGTTTAATATGGTTTTGCCTGATTTGGAAATTTGAAAAATAGAATTTCTGGTTGCTTGGAAATTTTGTTAAGTGAAAGTACATTAGTGGACAGGGAAGGTGTGTGGATGGTCAGTGAGGCACAGCACAAGTTCAGAGGAGCTGTGGGGGGGGATGTGCAGATGAGGGAAGGATGAGCCATTTGCGACTTTCTGCCAGCTTCTCTTTGTTTGTGGGAAGTCAGCAGAGATAGTCACAAATCACAATCACATGACCATGGGATGCTACAACTTTTGGTTGCCAACTACCCAGATCACTATCACGTGACTGTGGCAGTATTGGGACAGCCAGAACTTTGAGGATCAGTCATAACCAGCACTTGTTCAATGTTGTTGTAACTTTAAACAGTGGCTGAATGAGTGGTCATTAACTGAAGACTACTTATATTTGACAACCATATTAGCAATAAGGAAATAATGAATTGGCAGAATCCCATGATAAATTATTCTCTTGCTATATTTCAGTTTTCTAGATCATACAAATTAACTATGTTTTCCTCATTACTGTTTCTAATGTTGGCATTCCAGTCCCCCATTGCAAGCAGCACAACTTGTCTGCATGTTTTTTATCTGTTTTGGATTGAATTTGAGCATAAAACTTGTCAACCGTTCTTTTTCTGAATCAGGGATTGAAGCGTAACCATGGATAACCCTCACATTAAAGAGCAACATAGGAATATAATGTGCCAATTAAATGCTAAGAAAGAGCTGTTCCACAATACAGAGCTATATATAAAAAATATGATTCCTAGCATTGTTTTCCACACTTACCTCCCAAAAGTGGGGTATCACCCAGAGATTTTCCCAAACTGAACTTATTGGATTTGTTGAATCTTGCTGGAGAAGGCAATCATGCCAAACCTGTACTTTGAATTGTACCGGGAAACCTAATAGCAACCATATATCATATATCCATGATGGTGAACCTGTGGCACACCTGCCAGAGGTGGCACACAGAGCCCTCTCTATGGGCGCACACGTTGTTGCCCCAGCTGCCTGCCAGCTGGTCGTCAGGTTTCTGGCGCATGTGTTCCTTCCGGTTTGGGCACTCTGTGCCTAAAAGATTCGCTATCACTGTCATATATTATTAATGAGTAATCCCAGGCTCAGGCACAAGGAACCATAACAACTCCATGAATAGCCAAACAGTTTCTTTATTGTTGAGCTGCTATTTTACAAGAATCTTGCCGGACTAACTGCATTTCCTTGGGAGTCAGCAGATAAAATTTTCAATGGTTTGATCTTTGCCATTTTCTTCCATTTCTCTCCATTTTGGAAGACCTTTTTATTCCCCTCTCTCCTTTAGCTGGTGTTTGCGCCAGAGCTAATGAATAATTGTATTTTGTACCTGAGTGTACCTGGCCATCCAAGCCAACCTCAGAAGGAGTAATATATTGTAATGGTCTAATCATGTAGTGATGAGGGCAAAATAATAGTTGTAAGACCCAACTTCTTTGAGTAGAGCTGCAGCAGTAGAAGTTGACACTGGGTCAAGGACATTCTGGCCATGACGATCTCCGCTCATCAGAGTCTCAGATCTTCTCCGTCGGGGATCATGCTTCTGCTCTGAAATACAACACTACAACTGACAAAGAATAACAATGAACAAACAACCAACTCCTTTTGCTAGATTGGCATTACAGGTAGTTCTTGACTTGTGGCCACAAATCAGGATTGGAATTTCTGATGTACGTCATTGTGGTCATTAGTCAAGTTGAACCTATTTTTAATGACAATTTGAATCACATAGACGTTAATCAATTCCCCAATGGGTGGAAGTGGTTTTTTTTGCTAGAAATTGGCAATCGTGTGACTGCAACAGTTGTAAATCTGAGCTGCCAAGCATCCAGACTGCGATCATGTGGCCGTGAGGGTGGTACAAATGTCGTAAATGTGAAAGGTTATAAATCACTTTTTCTGAGGCTGTCATAGCTTTCAACCAGCATTTAATGAACAGTTATAAATCGAGGACTACCTATCAATCAGCAAATGCCTCAAGCTTTACGCTTGCTTGTTGTCCGCCCTGGGATGAATATTACTGTACAAAGTTTAGCCATAATCTGCAGAAGACATGAAATGTGATGGGATTGTATACCACTATGATGAGTTTTCTGTCCACCTGTTCTGTGCAGAAGCCTTAGCAAAGTAGCCAAAACATTGAAACTATGTGTTTTTAGAAAAACCAGACACATCACTAAAAAGAAAGAGAGAGAGAAATGAATATTTGAAAGTAACTAATTAGTTATTTTAATAATTAATTAATTAATTAAAAGTAATTGGGAACGCAGTGGCTCAGTGGTTAAGACACTGAGCTTGTCGATCGAAAAGTTCAGCAGTTCGAATCCCTAGCGCCACGTAACAGTGAGCTCCCGGTATTTGTCCCAGCTCCTGCCAACCTAGCAGTTCAAAAGCATGTAAAAATGCAAGTAAAAAAATAGGGACCACTTTGGTGGGAAGGTAATAGCGTTCTGTGCGCCTTCTGCGTTTAATCATGCTGGCCACATGACCATGGAGATGGCTCTTTGACCTTGAAATGGAGATGAGCACTGCCCCCTAGAGTTGGGAACAACTAGCACATACGTTTGAGGGGAACCTTTACCTTTATTAAGCAGGACCCATAATCAACACATTTTCTACTCAGGAGGCACTGGGATTAGCACAGCTGCAATTATGAATTAGAGCAAAGAACACTGTTAATTACAGTCTTTCCAATGATTTCATATATATTTGTTTGTTTATTTATTTGTCAAATTTAGGTAGCTGCTTATGTCGGCTGTTTCATAAAGAGGAAGTGTTGTTGCAATTCAGGTTACAAAACCCTGTCTGGGAGTGGGAATTAAAGTAGTCGTTTAGCAAGAGGCTCAGCTAAGTTTTGGAATCAGCCCATATTTGCTGATAGATGATTTTAGTGATTTTTAGTGATTTTATTAATATTTATAGGCCGCCCTTTTCCCTGAGGGGACTCAGGGCGGCTTACATAAAATAGGGAAGGGAGGGTACAAGACAATAAACGCAAAACAATACATAAGAGTAAAATAGTACACAACATTCATTCATCATTCGGGTGGGGACAGGTTATAATCTTTATCCCCAGGCCTGACGGGCTAGCCAGGTCTTAAGGGCTGTGCAGAAGGTCTGGACGGTGGTGAGGGTACGAATCTCCACGGGGAGGTCGTTCCAAAGGGTCGGAGCTACTACTGAAAAGGCTCTCCTCCGTGTGGTTGCCAGTCGACACTGACTGGCAGATGGAACTCGGAGGAGGCCTAATCTATGCGATCTAATTGGTCGCAAGGAGGTAATTGGCAGGAGGCGGTCTCTCAAGTATGCAGATCCATTACCATGAAGGGCTTTATGGGTGACAAGTAGCACCTTGAAGCGCACCCGGAGATCAACAGGTAGCCAGCGCAGCTCGTGGAGGATAGGTGTTATGTGGGCGAACCGAGGTGCACCCACAATCACTCGCGCGGCCGCATTCTGGACTAGCTGAAGTCGCCGGATGCTCTTCAAGGGCAGCCCCATGTAGAGCACATTGCAGTATTCCAGCCTAGAGGTCACAAGGGCCCGAGTGACTGTTGTGAGGGCCTCCCGATTCAGGTAGGGTCGCAACTGGCGTACCAGGCTAACCGTCAGATGGTGGTCGAAAGTCAGCTGTGGATCCAGGAGGACTCCCAAGTTGCGAACCCTCTCTGAGGGGTATAAAATTTGACCCCCCAGCCTGAGTGATGGAACACTGATCGAATTATTGGGAGGGAAACACAACAGCCACTCGGTCTTCTCCGGGTTGAGTACAAGCTTGTTAGCCCTCATCCAGTCCCTAACGGCCTCAAGACCCCGGTTCATCACGTCCACCGCTTCATTGAGTTGGCACGGGGCGGACAGATACAACTGAGTATCGTCCGTGTATTGATGGTATCTTATCCCGTGCCTCTGAATGATCTCACCCAGCAGTTTCATGTAGATGTTAAATAGTAGGGGGGATAAGACCGAACCCTGCGGCACCCCATATATTAGGGGCCTAGGGGTCAATCTCTGCCCCCCCACTAACACCGACTGTGACCTGTCCGAGAGGTAGGAGGAGAACCACTGCAAAACAGTGCCTCCCACCCCCACCTCCCGCAGTCGTCGCAGAAGGATACCATGGTCGATGGTATCGAAAGCCGCCGAGAGGTCAAGGAGAACCAGGATGGAGGTATGGCCTCCATCTCTGGCTCTCCAGAGATGTTTTAACCAAGTAAGTTTGGATAATGCCGAATATTGATTTGCCTTGAACAGAATTATAAACAAGTAAAAGAGGGGCATGCAATGGAAAGGAATCAAAGTAATCCAAATAAAAATGTGGTTCTATTGTCTTGCTTGGGGCTTAGAGAGCAGCACATAGCAATTGGAGCTGGTTTGCTCCCTGAAGGTCCTTCCCTCTTTTAATTACTTTCCAATGTTGAATTTTAATCAATTCCTAGTTTGTTTTTTTAAGTTAAATTAAACAGAGTGAAAAATGTGTATGGATACAATCTGACTTGTAATTATTGCTTGTTATTTTAGTTACTGTACTGTATTTTATTCGACATGCTCTCGATTTAGGTTCTACTGGAAATGAATGAATGAATGAATGAATGAATGAATGAATGAATGAATGAATGAATGAATGAATGAATTATAACAAGAAGTGGCATGCTGCTCTGGTCCTCTTGCCTTAAATGCCTAGAAAAAGCTCCTTAGTTTAATCAGGAATCTCAATGAGTAAAAGAGAATGATTGCACAGAGGAATTGATTCCACAGAATGTCCCAGTATAGTATCTGCGGCCCCGACATGATCTTCCATTGATCTTCTAATCAATGCCTGATTTCTCTGTCTGTATCTCTCTCTTTTTCTCTCTCTCTGTCTGTCTGTCTGTCTCTGTCACTATCTCTCTCTCTCTCTCTCTCTCTCTCTCTCTCTCTCTCTCTCTCTCTCTCTCACACACACACACACACACACACACACACGGAAGCTGTATGCAGCAGAGCATAGTGCCAGCATCCAACATCACCTTTTCCCCAAGAATTCCTTTTGGTGCCAAAGTGTCCCCTATGTTTACTCAGAAAATAAAAACAACAGGTGGCAGTAACCCAGTGCTTTATTTGGAAGTATGCTCACTAATTCAGAAAAGAAAACAAAATAAACCAAACAAGATAGTATAGGGCATCCCGTGAAATGAGGTGGTGATAGATAGGATGATATGTAATATTTTGACCACTAGCTTATAACTGATCATGTCTCCCCTGGCAGTCATTTCCCCCTGCAATCCATTTTGCACATTGTTTCAACATTCCAGATATGGAATGAACTCCCCGCGGAGATCCAGACCCTAACCTCTCTCCAGGCCTTCCTGGCTGTGCCGGCAGGCCTGGGGTTGATGAGTTCCCCTCCCCTCTCGACTGGTATGGCTGTGTGATTTTCGTGTATTTTAATTATGTGTACTGTTGTTTATGTTCCCTTTCCCCTTTGAGTTGTTCGCCGCCCTGAGTCCCTCCTGGAGAAGGGCGGCATACAAATAAACCAAATACAATACAATACAATATGCCCATTAGCTCAAAATAGGTTGGAGAAATTGTAAGGTACACATTTTAAAACAGTAGTTTGGATGTTTCAGCTGCGTTCAGGATCTTACCATCACTCAAGGGCAATTTGGCCATGAAAGTGGAATGTAGGGTCATTGTAAGATTGCAGGACCTTGGATAGCTCCATGCAGACAATTTGTTCAATAAAAATTGGGATTCAGTTTGGCCTTTATCCATCTTCACTACACAGGCTATTGCTGCCTTCATGAAAAATGGAGAGCTTTTAATGAGACAGTTCCCTGACCCAGAACCTACCATGTCATTGCTTTTCAGTTAATTCCCAACTTGAACTTCCCTGTGATTTTTTAAAGATAATCTGACTCTTGGGATGCTATATTAGGGATTTCTGGATGCAGAGCCCTCCTGAGTGATAGACTTCAGCTCAAAATTGTTGAAAGATTCTTTATCAGAATGTAGCATTTCTGTAGCTATTTTGTCACTAAAGATTTATAATGTCTTAAAGCATCATCTGCCTACTGTCTGTTGTTATGCCAGTGTAGTAGTATTGACTGGAAAAATGTTTTGCAATAACTCTTTAGCAGCCCTTTTCTCTCTTTCTTGGAGTCTTTGTTGCTGCTCAAGGTTGATGAGGTTATGACATACTGCATGAAAGTTAAGTCCTTTGCACATTCATGCCAAATGCTTTTAAATCTTATCATTCCTCATTGCTTTAAGGTTTAGGAAAATTTCCTGTGTCTTTGCTCTTTGCTATCTTTTTAAATAGGAGGGGCAAGTGAAGAGAAGGACCAACTTTGTGGAACCATCACTTCAAGCATTTGCCTGAAAATGCCATAGTGGAACAGTGAGCAGCTCCTACTCCCTACTTCCTCCAGCTGTCATCAAAAGATAGTTGTACTCACTTCAACACGAAAAATGCTCTGTTCTCCTAGGTGCTGCTTGGAGTGTCCAAGCACGGGTTAACTTCAGCTTGCTGCCCAAGGAACTGAGTTTTAAAATTGATTGTAGCTCCGCCTCTTGGTTGCCTCAGAGGCTCAGTTTCAAAAAACTCAGTCGCCCTATAGGATGTATTTCTGGGGCTCCAGTCCTTGAGCAGCAAGCTGGACCCCTAATCCTTGAGTTAGTGTAGCTCCTTTTATTTTATTTCTTCATTTTTAGCTTAGTATTTGGTTTGCAGTTTTTTTCTGTTGTTATCAAGCCTCCGATCGCTCCGTTTGCGTCTGCAACACTGGGACAGGCTTTCTGGAGCGCTGACAGCCCAGGCGCTGTTTTGGGCGAATCCTAAGGTTGGGATGCTCTAGGCAGCAGCCCTTGAGCCTGAGGGGTGAGCTAGGTAGCCAGGGATCCCCTCACGAGGAGCGCTAGGCTCCCCGAAGCCCCGTTGCCACTCCAATCACGCGCATGAACGGGCACCATTTTGGATAGCTTAATTTGGCACATTCCATTTTCTGGGCTCCTGCCTTGCCGTGCAGCCTGTCCCACCTCAGCAGATCGGGCTGCCCTAAGCCTAGGGCCTTGCACTGGGTGGCCAGGCATGCTCTTGCCCTCCTCTTTCTCAGACCAGCGGCCGCGGGGAACTTGGGCCTAACCAGCCTTCCTACCTGCCTCAAGAAGATCTGCAGGCGCTTGGCTGATCCAGCAGCCAGCTCCACTAAGGCTTCATCTGTCATTCAGGGCCTAATACCTCTCAAGGCCCAACGCGATCAGACCCATCCTTCATCAGGCCTATTCCTTCTGATTGCTGGCAGCATGGAGAAGCAGATCAGCCCTCAGCACAGCAATGAAGGGAAACAAGGAGGCAGTCTGACCAGGCCCACACCCAACAAGCGAAGTAGGCCCAACCCAGCGGCCAAGGGTGTTGGGGTGGGTGTTTCCCCCAGGGAGAATCAGCCAAAAGCAGGGATGGCCTCTAAGGCTGAGGAAAGGATGGCAGTGCGCCGCCAGAAGGCCCTGGAGAAACAATTCCAGAAGGCCCAGGCCGTGCAGCGCAAGAATTCCGTGGGCTCCACTCTAAGTGAATCCGGGGGTGGGTCTCCCAGAAGTGACTTCCAACAGGGGGAATCACCCTTAGGCCCAGGCAGCCTAGGGCATCTCTGGGGTCACCAACTCATTCTATGGCTGTGGACTCCCTGGCAGACTTAGATTCAGGGGCTGAGGAGGAATCCTTGGCTCCTTCTGAATTGGAGCCCCCTCCCCCTGAGGGTCAGGAGGCCATGCTATCTAAGGCGATGGAGGAGGTTGTGGCTTGTGCCATTTCATGGGGTATTTCTGATGGCATGTTGCAGTTAGCGGCTAAGTTGCCCTCTGTGGCGCCCAAACCCGTTGCGAGCCATACTGCACGCTCCAAAACCTCTGAGGCTAGGGCGTCCTCTCCTGCCCCAACGGGCCTTAGCGAAGTCTCAGATTTGGAGGAGGCTGAGATAGAGGTTCCAGTTCTCTCGGATGATGAGAACCCCGCCCCTGAGCAGACCACTAGTTCAGGCCTCTTCAACCCCGCTATGTTTCGGGCCATTCTCACCAAGGCCTGGGGGCCTTCCAGCCCCCATGGCCAAAACTCCATCTGAGCAAGCCACTGGAGTAACCATAGGGCCCCAGGATCCTGGAGCAGGCTTATTTAAGGAGGTGCCTCCGCCTCTGGACTTAGTCCTGGCCCCTCAATTGTTCCTAGATGTAATTCAGCGGCAATGGGCCCAACCGGGGTCCATGGCCAACCCCAGTGGAACGGACAGGAAGCTGTACACTATGGAGGCCCCACTGGAGGAGTTTCTGAAGCTTCCCCAGGTGGATGACCCTATCATGTCCCTCACCTCTCCCTCCTCCCTTCCCATGGAATTGCTGGAAGGGCTTAAGGCAGAGGACAAGAGGGTGGAATCCACGGCTCACAAGACTCACTTGGCTACCGCCTGGGCCATGCGCGCTTCCGCATCCTCTTCCTATTTTGGCAGGGCAGCCCTGTTCTGGCTTCGAAAGTTGCTAGCAGGGCTTCCGGCAGGAGACTCCAGGACTAGGCAGGATGTCAATAAGATTATTTCCGCTGTGGAGTACTCCGCTGACGCCTCTCTTGCGGCCACTAAATTTTCATCTAGGCCCCTGGCCTCGAATGTCACATTGAGGCGCCTGCTGTGGCTTCACCACTGGCAGGCTGGCGTGAAGGCGAAATGGAAGGTGGCTTCCGCTCCCTTCAAAGGGGGAAAGCTCCTTGGGGAGGCCTTGGACCCATTCCTGACTGAGTCCAAGGATAAACGCAAAGTGCTTCCTCCAGTCACTAAGAAGCAGGAACGTAAGAGTCAGCTCTTTCATAAGAATTCTTTTTGAAACAGCAAGCCCTCCACTTCCTCAGGCGACCCCGGTCGCACCTACGTTCCTCCACAGGATCGCTCCCAGGATAGGTCCTTGTTTAGGGGCAGAGGCAGGTAGCAAGGGTTCCGCAAGCCATTCCGAGGGGGTTATTCCAACAAACCCTTTCAGAAATCCAAGTGACCGTCACAGGGCTCCCCCCCGCATAGGCAGCCATCTCCAGCTCTATGCCGCTCAGTGGGAGGAGACCACAACAGACAGTTGGGTCAGGAACACAGTCCGCCACAGGCTGACCCTGGAGTTCCTGTCCCTTCCTTCAAGAACCTTCCTCCATTGCTCCATCCCCAGGTCCGCCCACAAGCTCCAACTGATGAGGGCGGAGATAGAACACCTCCTGGAGATAGCGGCCATAGAGGAGGCCCCCAGGGGTCAAGAAGGCAGGGGTTTTTATTCCATCCTCTTCCTGGTCCCCAAGTCCTCGGGGGGGGGGGGTGAGGGCGATTCTGGACCTCAAGAAGCTGAACAAACACTTAGCGTACAAGCGCTTCAAAATGCATTTCCTCCAGACCATCCTGGGCTGCGGGGTGATCTGCTGACTTCGATTGACCTGAAAGAAGCGTACCTGCATGTTCCGATCCACCCAGCGCATTGCAAGTTCTTGAGGTTCCAGTTCACCGATCACCATTACCAGTACAAGGCTCTTCCCTTCGGACTCTCATCGGCCCCGCGGACATTCAACAAGCTGCTGGCCGCTGTGGCTGCACGGCTCCGGTCTCTTCCCGTGAGATTGGAATGCTACCTAGACGACATCCTTATCCACTCGTCATCCAGGGGGCAGGCCCGGGCAGTCTTGAACACCACCATCAAGGTCCTGCATCTCCACAGGTTCTCAGTCAACCTCGCCAAAAATCACCTGACCCCGACCTGCAGAATCCAGCACCTCAGAACGATCATCAACTCCGAGACCTGCCAAGTCTTCCTTATTCAGGAGAGGGTGGACAGCATCTGGACCCTGGTGAGAAGCATCTGCTTGACCGGTTCAGCGTCGATCGTCTCCCTCTCGCAGCTGATGGGGAAGCTGGTGTTTCACATTTCGGTGGTCCCGTGGGCGCGGTTGCACACGCGAGAACTGCAGTGGTTTCTGCTCCCTCTCCAGAGGAGAAAGGCCAGCAACTCCAGAGGCGTGATACGGGTTCCCCTGAAGGTCCTCCGATCCCTCAGGTGGTGGCTGTCAGAGGCGCTCCTCAAGGACAGTTGCTTCAGAGAACTGGAGTGCCTGATAATCACTACAGACACCAGTCTCTTTGGCTGGGGTGCTCATCTAGGGACCTCGGTAGTCCAGGGCAGATGGTCGCAGGCGGAGCTCGCCCCCAACATCAACTGGCTAGAGCTTCGGGTGACCAAATTTGCCCTGTGCCATTTCCTTGATCAGGTCAGGGGCCGCGATGTACTGATTCTGACGGACAACATAGCCGCCAAAGCTTACATGAACCATCAGGGCGGACCACGGTCCCTGGCTCTGATGTCAGAAGCGGAGGCCCTGGGTCACTGGGTGGAGAGACGTCTTGCCTCAATTCGAGCAGACCACATCTCTGGCGTAGACAACGTGACGGTGGACTGGCTAAGCAGGACCACCATCCAGAACTCGGAATGGCGGCTGCATCCAAGACTGTTCTGCCAACTGTCCCAGAGGTTCAACCACCCGGTGGTCGACCTGTTCGCCTTGCCAGCCAACACACACCTCCCCTGGTTTTTCACCAGATTCCACTGCCCCAGGGCGGAGGGCACAGATGCTTTACGATCCCGTTGGCTTCCAGATCGACTGCATGCCTTCCCTCCTCTTCCTCTGATCCCACAGGTCATCTGGAAGATACTGGAAGAGGGGGCGGAGGTGCTGCTGGAAGCTCCTCATTGGCCGAGGAGGACTTGGTTCGCTGACCTGGTCAACCTGTCGGTATCCTGGCCATGGTGCATACCTCAGGAGCAAATCTCCCTCAGCCAGGGGGCTGTCCAACACCTGGAGCCCCATTAGCTGCAATTGGCCGTCTGGCACTTGAGGGGGACCTCCTGAGGCTTCACTGTTTTTCCGACAGAGTCATCTGGACTATTCAAGCTTCTAGACGACTTTCCACCTTCAGAATTTATGAAGCAACCTGGTCGGCCTTCTCACGTTGATGCCTCAGCCGTCAGATAGTGGCTTTGTCTGCGACCATCCCACAGGTCCTCGAATTTCTGCAGGGTGGTTTGGTCAAGGGCCTTGCACCCAACACTCTCCGTAGACAGGTGGTTGCCCTGGGCACCATTCTGTCCACTGACTCTCAGTTACCACTTTCTAGACATCCCCAGGTTCGGGGCTTCTTAAAAGGGGTGTCCAACATCTGTCCGCCCCCATCCATAGGTACCCTACCTGGGACTTGGCTGTTGTACTACAGGCGCTTGCCGCGTCCCCCTTTGAGCCATTGCGGACGGTGGGTCTGCGCCACCTCACCCTTAAAACTGCCTTCCTGGTCGCCATCACCTCAGCTCGCAGGATATCGGAATTGGCCGCCTTGTCAGTCAGAGGCGATCTCTGCATCTTCCACTCCGATAGAGTCATCTTATGGTTGGATCCTGCTTTCGTTCCAAAGATTAACACTGTTTTCCACAGGGCATAAGAGGTGATACTTCCGAACTTCTGTCCTCGTCCCAAGCACCAGAGAGAAGTAATGTGACACAAGTTGGACGTGCGGCAGGCGGTGCGCATTTACATGAAGCGGACTGCTCCTTTCCATAGGTCAGAAACATTATTTGTTTCATTCCAACCTGCTTCCATAGGAAAGAAAGTCACGTCCTCCACCATTGGATGCTGGCTCAGAGCAAGCATCAAGATGGCTTACGAGACTCAGGCCAGACTGGTTCCGCCTTGTATTACCACCCATTCTATAAGGAACGCAGCAACATTGGCCCTTGGGCTACTCAAGCTCCGATTGAGGAAATTTGCCATGCTGCTACATGGTCTGGTCCGTCTCCATTCATCCGAAACTACAAACTTGACATGTTCGCCTCCGCTGAGGCGCCCTTTGGGAGGAGAGTACCGTGGGCCCAGACAGTTCTTCTTCTTCCCTCCCGACTTCGACATAGCTTTGGCATGTCCCGTGCTTGGACACTCCAAGCAGCGCCTAGGAGAAAGACCGTTGGCTTACCTGAATGGTTGTTCTCTAGGCGCTGCGGAGTGTCCAAATCCACCCTTGAGGTGGGGCCACGAGGTGTGTTTCTTTCACCTTATGTCTTGGACTTGGACTTAGACTGGTTCGAGTTGTGGACTATTTGATTTTCTTCGTTTTTCAAAACTGAGCCTCTGAGGCAACCAAGAGCCGGAGCTACAATCAATTTTAAAACTCAGTTCCTTGGGCAGCAAGCTAAAGTTAACCCGTGCTTGGATACTCCGCAGCGCCTAGAGAAGGACCATTCAGGTAAGCCAACGGTCTTATTCAATTCAGGATCCTGCTCTATGATCGCAGGTCATTGTAGAGCCGCGGTGGCACAGTGGTTAGAGTGCAGTACTGCAGGCTATTTTTGCTGATCATCAGCTGCCAGCAGTTTGGCAGATTGAATCTCACCAGGCTCAAGGTTGACTCAGCCTTCCATCCTTCCAAGGTGGGTAAAATGAAGACCCAGATTGTTGGGCGCAATATGCTGACTCTGTAAGCCCCTTAGAGAGGGTTGTAAAGCACTGTGAAGCAGTATATAAGTCTAAGTGCTATTGCTATTATAGAGATGTGTTTACATTTCAGCAAACACAATTGCAATTCCTTGTATGATCTCTCAGCTGAATGCATAGTATTTAGCTTTTGCTTAAATGATGCCTATTCCCAGAAACTCTAGGTGAACAAATACCATAGAAAGCCCCCCAATACATAAGAATTTAGAAACAAACAAATACAAACACCATGAATTTAGAAGCCCAACCTCCTGCTGTGCAAGGCATAGACCAGTCAGATAGATGTGGAGGTGGCGTTGTGTATGTAACTCTACGTTGTACTCATTTTTAAGTCTTCGCCTTTTCACATCAACTTTGGAACAGGGCTTTGCTCCTTTGGATAATTCCTTGAACATAACTAAGGCATATAGTATATTTAAATGGATTGCATATACAGAAAAATGTGGTGGGTGGTCTGACTGTTAAATAATTTTGTTGAACCTTTGAGGATGAGGCTCACAGTTGCAATTGTTTTGCACCTCCTTCACATGTTCCCTCGATGTTTCTTTCATCTCCAAGAAAAAACTTTGCACTTCTCTCACTTGGTTTCTGTCTTACATAGCACATAATGTAAGTGCATATAAATACTTCTAGCAGCAAATAACTGAATCATCAAATCCTGGCAAGATTGATGGTGAGTTTAAAGGCCTCCTGGCTCTGGGGATTTTCCATTTTTAACTCTGCAGGTGGTGTACTTCCCCAATCAGTTGGTACATTTTTGGGGGGTTCTTTTGACTCTTGGCTCCTGTTAGGAGCTGGTAGGAGCTGTAACTGATGTATTTGTGTTTTGCATGTGTTCATCATCTGCACAATTCCTAGACTGTTATATCCTGCTTATCATAACTTCTGCTTTAATAACTTCCTGCTTGGATTACTGCACCTTACATGGGGCTGCCCTTGAAAGAGTATTTGGAAGCTGCAACTGGTCTAGAATGCAGTGGCATAAGCAGTTTTTGGCATTTCTCATAATGCTGATATACTATATTGGCTTCGTGAACTAGATTGGTTCTCAGTAGGCTTTTGGATAGAGTTCAAGCTGTGTCATCTATAAAGCCCTAGGTGACATCGGATGAAGGCTAATTACATGACCGCCTTTCTCCCATTGTTTCTGTTCACCCCACTAAATCTAGTAGAGAGACCCTGCTCCAAGGACTTTCTATCAAACAGTGCCATATTGTTGGACTCTGGAGTGACAGTGGCAGTCTTGTGGGACAGCATCTCATTTGTATGCTCCCATCCTTGTTAGGGTCTCATTTAGGGTCTTGTGAGTAGAAGAGTAGAACTCTGCTGTTGATCAACGTTTTCAATTGTGATGGAGTTATTGCTTATTTTTGAATATTAAGGATTATATGTTGTAGGTTTTTCTGATTTATAATCCTTATAAGCCACCCAGATCCTTTGAGTGAGATAGGCACCTATATACATGATAAAAATAAAACCACCATTAATATTAACATTTATTGTTCATATTTTTTATTGCACTTTACCTTTTACTTTTTAAAGAAACTAGATTGGTAAATATCACGGCTTTGTCTCCTTGCAGACTGCTGTGGCAAAAATAAGAATTTTGTGGCATCTCTTTTATAGGTTGCATCTTCCGCCAGCGAGATTGGCAAAAATGTTTAGAAATGTATTGCCAAATTGTTGGAAATGCGATCACAAATCAGACACATACTACCATATGTGGTGATTGTGTAAAAAACAGAAGAATATTGGCAGAAAATTCAAATGTGCCTGGTAGTGTTAACCAAAGAGGAAATAGAATTCAAAACAGAATTATTTCTTTTGCGAATTATAAAGGACAAATATAACAAGGGGGTAATCTACTTAACAATAGATATTACAAGGGCAGCAAGAATGGTTTTTGCTGAAAAACTGGAAAAACAGGGAAATTCCACAAAAAGAGGAAATGATGAGGAAAATTCTGACTTGTGCTGAAATGGATAGACTGACGTGGGAAATGAAAAATAAAGATGAAGCAGTATACTACAAGATCTGGGATAAATTTTATTGATGGTTGGAACAGAAAAGGGGGGGGGCAAAATAAAAAATGACTAGGAACTATAGAATGGAAAATTAGAATTATGTATGTAACGATAACAGAGTGAAAATGTATAAGACAAGATCAAAGTATTATGGATGGAAGTAAGATGTCTTTATATTTGTAAGTACTGAACAGAACAAATGTAAATAAGCAAGGTGGTTATGATATTTAAATTTATATTTTAGTATGTATGGCAAAGACATTGCCAGGATGGTTACACTGTGTCCAATGTTTTATTGTGTGTTTAATAAAAAAACTTTTAATTAAAAAAAGGGATTTTGTGGCATCTTAATCCATTTTGACAAAACTGGCATATCCAGTATATAAAATATTTGATCTAATATGTGTTATTAAATAAGCCTTGCACACAAAAGCTTACTATTCTTCAATGTGCCAAGACTCCCTTATGTTAATGTTTTAAGAAATATTTTTTTGAACCTGTCAGCAGTATTCTTTTGTAATAAAGGCCATAAAAGTTAGTTAAACTAATCCATTATAAAGAAAATATTTATCCAACAGCTATAAAAATAGATCAGCTTTGTAAAATATGTTTATAACCATAAGGCAATAAACAGACTTACACTAAAAGCAGAACTGGTTCAGTGGAACAAAGAAAAATTGTGAAAATTCAGCTAGTAACAATATTTTGAAAAGAACATTACTGTTCCCTGCTTTAGATCTAGAGCAAATTAAGTTTGTTGATGGCTAAATGAGTGTTTGTGTTAATAAAAATTACCAATATAAAGTCAGAAGGCAATATGATACAAAAATACTTTAGGTCTTATTCCTTTATTTAAAAATTGGTCAGTCCAAACTTTAAACTCAGATTTAAATGTATAACCGACTCACAATTCCAGTAATGTCTGCGGAGATTCTCAGTCATCCAGGTCATGGTTGCTACTTGGAGAATTTGTAAGTAGCCAAATTTGCTATCATAACCTTTTTGTGAATAGATAATGCTCTTAATGGCATCCTTTTTGAAAAAGCACGCAGAACATGTTTTGTACTTTAAATTTGTCTCTGGCCCCCCAAAAATGTTGACTTACCTAAGACAGACTTAAGTCGGATTATTTTTTATATACAGTACATTCTCTGAGTTTAAGCAGTTTGGCTTAAACGTCCTTTTAATCTATTTCCCATAATATCCCAAAGAATTCTCCCAAACCCAAAGAATTATCTGAAATGTACTTTGGGAGTTTTTGCAGAGTTTACCGTGTCCAGTAGCGTGAAGGAGAACAATGAAAATGTGTACTAGCATGGTGAAAAAAGTCTGAAAAGTTGGGGTTGATTTTTGACAGTTGTGACAAGAACAATATAAGTAGCTTGACTAATCACTCTAGGTAAAAGTCTGTATAAAAGTGACAATATTGCATTGTCTTACTTGAGTCTAGTTACCTGAATTGTTTTCAGCTCTTGTTATCTAAAGATTAAGATAAAACACCTGCAGCACAATCCGACCAGTGGTGGGTTTCAAAATTTTTTACAACCTCTTCTGTAGGTGTGGCCTGCTTTGTGGGAGTGGCTTGCTGGCCATGTGATTGGGTCGGAGTGGCTTGCCAGCCATGTGACCGAATGGGAGTGGCTTGGCAGTCATGTGACTGGGTGGGCATGGCCAACTTGTAAAATGTGGTGAAACTTACTTAACAATGCTCTTGCTTAGCAACCAAAATGTTGGGTCAGAAACTCTGGCATTTGAAGCACGCAAGTCTTAAAGCTGTCAAGTTACAAGACCCTTGAACCCTTGCCCTTTAGAAAAAAAAAAACCTGGGATGTTCAGACTTGACAGCTTTAAGACTTTAAGGTTTAGATAGGACTCTTAAAGGCGGGCAGGGCGATTGGTGAGCCAGCCAATCAGTGAGCAGCGGGCGGGACAAGCGTGGTGCGGACGGGTGGGGGGAGGGAGCTGGAACCGGTTCTAAATGGCACGGTAGATTTGTGGAACCTCTTCTGTAGAAGAAGTTAGAACTGGCAGGAACCCACCTCTGAATCCTACTTATGTTTACTCATTACTAAGTACCACTGTGTCAGGAAAAAGTACCTAAAATTGTAGTTTTTGAGATGTAGATATTTCTTTGATCTTTTCCTTATTCTAACTAATAAAATCTGATTACATAATACTTTTTCTTAGCTGAGAAGATTCTTTTTAATCCAAAATTTAATCCAGCTATTTCAGGTATCAAATGTTACTGCATTCTGTTAGGGATGGGTGAGTGGATATAATGGCTACAGTTTTGCGAGATTTTGACTATCGCAATTGGTGTTCAGTCTCTCAGAAGATCACCAAAGCCATGTAGGATTGCCTCAAATCTTCAGAAGCTTCAGTTTTACTTGAAATCCTGCATGCTATTGTGCAAGATTTAGCCATTTCAGAGATTTTTTAAAATCTTATTTTATTACTGTTTCTGTAAAATGGTTTCATATTTTTCTATATCCTGATAAAATGACCATATCAGGGTTTTCAGGGCCCATTTTGGCAAGCCTTTTTAATGAAGAAGCCCTTACATGCATTCTGTGCAAAACAGAAAGACTTTCTTTGATAAATTAACATAAACATAGGCCCTGCAAATCCCAAATGAACTCCCAAATGAGTTGAACCTCTGTAAAACGTGTTCATCCTTGTGGACTAGTCTATTGTTTGGTTGCTGAGAAACTACCTGATCCCTCCCCTTCCCCATCAAACATTTAGAGTGGCTGGAATTTGGAGTAAGGCTGTCATCACAGAGAATACCCAATGTCAACACTTCTGCTTGAGAGATGTTTGTCTTTTAGATTGCAATCACTTTCTTGGGGAATTAGTCCAAATGAACTCTATTAATTTCTGAGTGTGTATATAGAAGATTTCACTGTGAGTGTGTTCTGTTGTAATTCAAAAAGTAAAGCAAATGATTCTTGGTAAAGGAAATATTAATGAAATAGTATTTATTGGGTGAGAAATTTTAAAAGTTGTATTCTACTTTGGGAGAGTTGATATTGTATCTTTATATTAAATGAATAATTAAATGGATTCCTGGATGATATTGTCTTGTGGACCTGTGTGTAAAAGTGTTCCTTTTACTTCTTACTGCTCTAAATAGTCAATTGAATAAGCGTACTCTATGCTTACTTTAAGCATAGAAGTGGGCTGGGACCTAATGAACTCTGAAAGTCTTGTGCATTTTGAATTGTAAATGCAAACTATTCCTTTGTACATACAATAGAGAATTTTGCAGAAGGAAAGTTTCATTTGATTAATCCTGGTCAAGCTTGACCTTGACATATTCAATCTTCTGGCAAAATAAAATGGGAAACTATCAGAACCAAGATGCTCTTCCCTCTTCTCTTCGTCCTTCCTCTTACTCCCTCTTCAGCTGGTGTTTTGGTCACCTTCCTGATTGCATGTGCCTGCATAATTCCTGTTCCCAGCCAGGGTATGCATCCTTTGGCAGTCAACCCAATGTCGAAGGTGGAGGGCTTTTGTTCAGTGTCTGCTTTTCCAAAATCATGGTCTTCTAGGGAACCACGAGTGACCACTCATGGAACCCTAGGATTCCACACAGCCCTGGTTAAGAAACCGCTCACTAGGCTAAAGTTTGGTAGGCTAGTTTGTTGTTCATTGCCTTTTATGAACAGAGCCAGGAGTGTCTTCATACAGATGTTATAGAATGTCTTCTGTATGTAAGGATACAAACCCATTTTAGTTGAGAGAAGGAAATGGTTAAAGTACATTGTATACATTATTTTACATTCAAGGCTGTATATTCTGTTATTGTAAGATGTTAGTGCTCTGAGAGGCTCTAAAAGTCTTGAATAGTTTACCTTTGCTCAGATTTTCAAGTAAACAAATCATTAACATAATTTTTAATGAAGAAGGGACTGAAATAATTTGTTATCTAACCTGGCCTTTCCCTACTTCATAATATTCAAGGTTGGACATATTTGCAGATATGCTAGTTGTTCACATGTCTGTTCGGGAATAGGGCCAATTATAGTTTCAGTAAGGATGTGAGAATGATAGCCACTAAGTTCATTCTGTTTAGTATGTGAATGAGGCAATAATGTAAAGAATAAACAAACAAGCATGATGTCCTGTATTGTATCTAATTCATTACTGAATGCTTGTTGTTCCCTTATTATCCCAGGTGCTTTCTCACAACCTCTACACTGTGCTTTGTATTCCTCATGATCCTGTAGCTTTGGAGGAACATTTCAAAGATGATGATGATGGCCCAGTATCAAGTCAGGGATATATGCCATATCTCAACAAGTATATATTGGACAAGGTAAGCCTTTTTCTCTTTCACTCACTTTGATAGCCTGAAGTTCAGCCTCTCTGATACTTTGGATAAGCTGATAGTTACAGTTTTTGCTGGCAGGTTAACGTCTACAGGAAGACTTTTAACCAGTTAGTTCTTTGTTTTTACAGTTACTTTGCATATACAAGAGGGAAAATGATCTCTATTTCTGAAAAAGGGAAGCCTTCCAGTTCTCTCCTTCCAAAGGGTAGCATGGCTACATGTTTATGTGGTTTACCTAGAAGAAAAATATTATTAATTGAATGTGCTGTTGTCATGTCAAGACAGATTTGTTATTCTATATCACAGGAATTTTTCTGGGATGAACAATTAATTAACACATTGTTGGAAAGCCCTCTATTCAGAAATGTGCTAAAAAAAGTACAGCACAGGTATGAAACATGACCTATAGTAGTATGCCCAAACTTGATGTGCTCACAATGTGTTGGTATATGAAATATAATGGCTTAAAGTTAGTTATAATGGCTTAAAGGTTTACTGGGAATTATGGGCGATGCGGTATAATATATTTGAGTGCAAGCATTTGGAGAAAATTGATTTACAGAGAAAATTGGAAAATTCTGGGTACAATTTGCTTAAGAATTAGTAGGTTGTCCTTATAATATATTAAGAATGAAATGTTCTTGAAACTTCTGAAAATTGATGTGGAATTACTTTGACCACAGTTTTATGACCATAAAGGTGGCCTTGAAGCTGTCCAGACTTGCATCTATACATGTTTCATATCTCCTTCCTGTTCTTCCTACAGCAGAAGAACAGTCAGAATTATAATTTCAAATCTTTACAATACCACTTTTTTAAAAAGTCAGAAAAATCCTGTGATTATCAAATCTTTATCTTTTGATTATGGCATTCATGCTCACTGCATGCCACATATACAATTACAGCAGTTTTTGCAGAATTCCACGTATTCTGTTATGGTCTAAAGTTCAAAGTTATTAATAGTATGAAACCCAACAAAATCAGTTTGGCTAGTTTATAAGCAGTTTGACGATAGAATGGTTCCAATATTTCTTGCTCCATCCCCAGAACCCTTTATGCATTTAAAAACAGAATCAATTTTTGACTCTTAAAGTAAAGAAGGCACAAAACAAACATTTAAATGGACAAACAGGGAGGAGGAAGAAAAGGAATAAAGCCTGCATGGTGCATAGGGAGGAGGATAGAGAGAAAGGGGGGATTAGCTGCATTGTTGTGGGGAGGCTTTATCATCGACAGCCAAAGATCTAAAGTAGTGATCTATACAGCTCTCACTTTGATGATGTTCTGATATATTTGAAAACTTGATTTTGCTTCCAGACCTGGGGGTAGGGTATCTATTGATACTTCTCTGAGCTTGGTTATTATCTTGCAGACGTTCCATTACCCAAACTAGATAATATCATTAACACCAAGAGCCCTTCGACCCTGAGCTACAAATATTCTACTTTATCCACGCATTGTGTTAAAATGTGGTTTGCTTAGTGATGGTTTATTATGTAAGCTAAAGTTGTATAATTGTTATAGCTAACTGTCCCTCTTCATCTGAGAATTAGCTCCTGTAAGCCCCACAGTAAAACCCACCTGCCCCTTTTGTGCAAAGAAAAGACAAGGGGACAGCTGTTTCCCTATATTATAGTACAATGATAGTGAACCTTTTCATCACCAAGTTCCAAAAAGGGAGTGCACGAGTGCAGCACTGAGTGACAAAAAGGGATCACGAAAAGGGAGTAGCCAGGAAGATAAGCTGCCCAGGGGGCATGCGCGCACTGGAAAATGAACTTCAGGTTTCCGGCATGTGTATGTGTGCCGGCCAGCAAGTCTTCTGGTTACTGCTGCGCATATGCAAGCGCCAATCAGCTGGCCAGCATGCATGCTCACACCGGAAAATGGAAGACCAGCTCTTTTGGTTTCCAGCACTGCCGCACACACAAAGGCCAGCTGATCGTCGCAGGCACAGCAGAAACCTGGAAGAGAACAGGTGCCGCCGCGCATGCCAGGCAACATGGCTCCATGTGCCACTTTGGGCATGCATGCCATAGGTTCACCATCACAGCTATGGTTCTTGCATTTGCTCTACTGACTCCATAATCTCTAAGAGTTTATCTTAGAGAGAGAGTAATTCTCAGCAGAAAAAGTGATTGTCCATCCCAATCCAATCCATGACTGCTTTCATTAAAGGAATTCAGCCTGCTTCTCTTTCGTGGCATTCTGATGTTACAGTTTGAAGCACCTTTCTTTTGGGAGCAAGATCTGTGGAATTCTCTTTTGCGTAAGCATTTTTAAAATAACCCTGTTGCTGTTTTTAGAAAGCTACTGAGAAAGGCATGATTTGACAAAAATAGGGTAGTAAATCAAAAGTTGTAAAGTCATTACATGTTCCCTACTTTTTCCTATTGTATGGCTTATGCTAAGAGATCTGGATCAACAGAATTCATCTGCCTTAAATTAGGATTGTGGTGTTATAATCTTTTCTTAAATTTGTCTTCAGTCAGTAGGGGAAAAAACCTTTTACATAATTCAAGAGTTTTCATTAATTGTGAACAAAGTGAACCAGCAGCTGAAGTGTGAAATAGTCAAGGAAATGCATAAGAATTTAAAATGAATTATTTTGGAACTAACCTATTTATTTTTTTAACTTAGCACTAACTGAGGAAGAGATGTTGTTTTAAGTTGAGGACAAAGGAAACTTCCTTTTGGAAATCTGCTTCTGTTATAGTATACAAATTCAGAAATATACAGTATCTAGAAAGCCAAGAAAGATCAAAAAGATAATACTTGAGTGCAGAATCCTTTGCATAAAGTACCATGAAAATCTGGTTTTTGAAGCACTTTCTATTTTCTTTCAAAAGGAATGGGTTCCCAATTTTTGTTTTTGAGGGAAGCCTCAACTATGGATATCCCTGTTATGAAAAGACCACTGTTCAGTGATGGGACAGATGCCTTTTTATGTAAAATATCCCAAATTTGGCATGTCAATGTAGAGTCCTGTGATATAATGGAGAGTTAGTGCTGTTGGCAACTTCAGTTGATGTAGGTTAACCACAACAGCAGCATTATCATTATATTATTAAGTTAAAAAAATGAAATGAATTCCCCAGCTGCAATATTTTGGCTAAAGATAGATCATATAGCCAAGGAAGGTGCCATCAGTAGTCACCTTCAGTGTAAGATCACTTTCTGTGGGTTTTGTATCTTCTTAGGGCTTAAAATTCAGGAAAAGCTGATACTCTTAAGCTGCCACTACACTGAGGTTAGTTTATGTTGCTATTGTTGATGCTTCATCAGGGCAGGATATGGGTGAATAGTCTTATGATATGTGTGTGTGTGTGGAGATTGGATATGTGTACCTGCCCTGGGAAGGAAACTTAGTGGAGGAGGGTGGAAAAGAGGAGTTGAGGAGATAGGCGGGTAGGGAGATATGGTAGGAATCTGAGAGTGGGCCATCTTCAGGGATACTGGTTTGAAAGAAAACTTGCTGTCTGTTTTGTTGCGTTTGACATGGATCCTCAGTGATCCTGTACTTTGGCTGTGCTTTTGAATGCCAAGTTGGTGTGTAACAAAACCCTCATTCATGATCTCATCATGGAGGAGGGTGTAACTTGGCATGTTTTTACTGAGATCCAGAGGGTGTCATAATTGTGCCAAGCAAGGTTTTGGGTTCTGTCCAAGAGAAGGAGAAGGGATGAACATTGTTATCTATGTTAAGAGAGCTTTAGATTCTTTCATACCATGGATAAAGGACAAATTTGAATGCCCTGCTGCATGCCATTTATTTTCACTTCAATCAATAGCTGAATATATGCAGAGAACTAGCTTGTATGAGCTAGACCAGGGATGTCAAACTTGTGTTATCACATTGTCGTAACTCGCATCCCCCGTATGCTCTCCGCACATGCACGGCAGAGAGCCGAAGACCAGCTGGCTGGCGGGAGGCACATGTCCATGTGTGGTGGAGCTGGGCTGGGATGACGGCTGGCGTGCCCGCAGAGAGGGCATCATGTGTCACCTGTGGCATGCATGCCATAGGTTCACCATCAGGGCCATAGAACATTGAACTACTTCCCTAGAAAGCAGGAGAACATGTGGATCCTATACTACCATTCTGTAGATTGTTCCATCAGTGGAGAAGAGCAAGAGTTAAAGTTACATCGAGAATTAGAACTTCTTCAGGAAGAAATGTTAATTATGTTAAGTCTAAGAAATACAAGGCCAAGGGAGGTTAAGTTGTGGGAAAGGTGTCAAGAAGAAACTTAGAATTAAGATTACAATGGTTATAAGAGGGATCTGGGCTGTTACATTGACAGAAAGGACTCAGGGAATACTGCAACTGTCTTAAATATGAGTCAGTTGCCAATCATCTGAATTTTGATCATGTGATCATGGAGATGCTGCAATGGTCATAAGTATGAAAAATGGTCATAGGCAGTGGGGGTTGCCAATTTTGTTACTACCGGTTCGCTTATGTACTCGCACATGCTTGCTCGTACGCGAAGAGTCTGGGCAGGTAGGCGGAACCTCCCGTGGCTGCTGCTACCGGTTCGCCTGATCTGGGCCGAACTGGGAGCAACCCACCTCTGGCCACAGGTCACTTTTTTCAGTGCCATTGTAACTTTGAACAGTCACCAAACGAACTGTTGTAAGTCAAAGGCTACCTGTATGTGTGTGGCCTAGAAATCCTAACTACATCGTGAAAAGTAGGTTAAAAAACTGGCGTAAAGCATAAATACTTAGAGCTGTCCCAAGAATGAAAAAAAAATATTAAGCAAACAAATCCTAACCTCAGTGAAAGAGCCCATCAGTGATTGTATACTGCTTTACTTGAAGGCAAGTATTTTTGCATAGAGGAAATGAACAAAGCACACAAACCAGAAAACTGGTATAGCATTGTGGTAAAGAGATTAAATTGTGCATCAAGAAGGCTCAAGTCTGCATCTTGTCTCTAGCAAGCAACAGTCAGCTATAATATAATCATCTCCCCCACCTCCATGGCAGATAATGTACACTGAAGGAAAAAAAAGAATGCAGCATTAATTTATGTTCTTATTTATTTATTTGCCAATGTTAGGTACTACCCATCTCACTGTCAGATATTAAATATTACTATATTTATAATTCATAACTCAGCCTTCATGCCCTTTGTAGAGGAAATGCAAGACATGTTTATTTCTGGCTTTGGCAGTTGTATTAAGGAATTGGCACACTTTTGACAAGCAGATGTGGCTGATTTTTGCTGCCAAATTTTGATAACAATCAGGAGCTTGGAACTATCTGTGAGCTGTGGGTTTCTCACCCCATTTGGGAAAATAAGTGACCATTATTTGTCTCTCAGTAAAAATGAACAACTTTCCTTTTGCAGGTAGCAGAAGGAGCTTTTGTCAAGGAGAGTTTTGATGAACTTTGTTGGACATTGACAGCAAAGAAGAATTATAATCCAGATAGGAACGGAAACAGTGTTGTATCCCATGGAGATGCTTTCAAATTATGGTGCCTCTTTAACTTTCTCTCTGAAGACAAATACCCTCTTGTTATGGTCCCAGATGAGGTATGATTGCATTGAAGTTTTTTTTTTATTTAAAAAAATGTTCTTGCTTTAGTTATATCATTATAGAGATTATTTGAAACTCAGTGTTGTGGCATGGTATCTGCATCTAGCTATGTATTTATAGATAAGTTTGCAGATCTGTAATATGCAATACTTCGTGATTTGATAAACTACTCTAATTTGCATTTTGTGCTTCCGGATGATCATTCTTTTGAAAAAGCTCTCCTTCACTTAAATCATCTTAATTTTGTCATGGTCTTCTTCTGAAGGATTTGCCCTCACTCTTGTCTCATGTGGGCCTATATTTTTAGCTTTTTGTTTTATAGGAAGAAATGTTAATTATGTTAAGTCTAAGAAATACAAGGCCAAGGGAGGTTAAGTTGTGGGAAAGGTGCTATTGCTATTGCTATTGAACACAGCTGATTTATTTTATAAATCAAAAACAGCAGCTTGGAATACAGATGGCTACGTTAGTTTATTTCCAATAACTAGTTTTTATTGGCAAGTCTATTATATTGCATTTTAAGAATAAGTTATACATTGTAAGGAAAAAAACCCTGATAGAAATCATTACTTTTTTGATTTTTGATTGTAAGCCGCCCTGAGTCGCCTCAGGGAAAAGGGCGGCCTATAAATAAATAAATCTACAATCTACAATCTACAATTATTTAAAGCTATATATTTAAATTCACTTTGTCGTTGGGTACATGAGTAGAGAATGCATGAATACGCTAAACTATCAAACAAACTACTCAAATTGAAGAACAATTGCCAGAAAACATGTAGTTTGAGGCTTCTATTAAGGTTAGTCATGCATATGTAACATTATGTGTGTGTATTTGGGGACAGAGAGAGAAAATCATCTAGTATGCACAATGACAGGATGTGGGATGTATTTTGAATTCTTTTCTTTTATGCATAGAATAACTGCTGTGGGTTGCATCAGCTGTTCTAGGCTCACTGATGTATCTATCCCAAAAGAAAGTATTATTGCATCCATGTTTTCCTTTTTTTCTGGAGAGTGCAGCAGACTATATGTGGAGATCAAAGGAAAGACTACCTCCAATTACCTTGTAAGATAAGATTTGCCTCAGAGAAAGAAACTAGTCTAAAATCACCCAGTACCTTCTGTGGCTAAATAACAGCCTGATTTTGGAACTTCCCAGCTCCAGTTCAATCTCTGAATCAGCATGCTAATATGATTCTATAATCAATTAATGACTCTCTAGAATTAACTCTCTAGAATGATTACGTGTAGTCAAGAAATGTCCAATGAAGTAGAACTACTGCTAATGGTACAAACTCTAAATTCCACAGTGCTTGCTGATAAGAGGAAAGATTTTTTTTAATCTAATGTATAACACCTCACTTTTGTTGGCCGAAATCCAGCTGTAGGTTAGCCAGACATAAACGTATCATCTTCCTGGCTCTTATACTTTCCCTCGTATTGTCTAACATCTGCAGGTGGATGTAGTCAACTTTCTTTTCCTTCAGATTTTGCTCTCTTCTAGATTGCCTCATCCTACTCCCCCCACCACCGTTCTTCAGCAGAAAAAAGCATTGCATGAATAGGAAGTTAGCAGTTAAGCTTCCTGTTTCCACCAAAGTATTTCCTGTTTCTTTAAATTGTAAAAAAAAAAAGGTGTGGGTAAACTAGAGTTGTTTGGAGTCAAGTTTCAGTTAATATTTTGTTTTGAAGAGGAAAGTCAACATCTTGGAGCAGTAATTTTATTGATGTTGCAGTTCTGAGCCCAAAGAACTTTCCTTCCCATTTTAGGTTCAACTGAATTGTGATAGGCTTTCATACTTGTGCTAGATCAGGGGTGTCAAACTTATAGCGTCTTCTTGTCATCAGGTGACCTCAATTAATTTATGCACTTTGTCAAAGATTGAAATAAGATTGGTTTGGCATGATCTGTTTTTAATAAACCCATACTGCCTTTTAAATAGATAGCTAGATGATAGATGGAGGGAGGGAGAGAGGGAGGGAGGGAGGGAGGGAGGGAGGGAGAGAGAGAGAGAGAGAGAGAGAGAGAGAGAGAGAGAGAGAGAGAGAGAGAGAGAGAGAGAGAGAGAGAGAGTTGTTTCTAGATGTTCGCAGATCTGTTTTTTTAATATCTTTGCCAGTATCTTTCCAAGTATGGATGGTAGGTTGATTGGTCTGTAGTTTCCTTGGTTTGTTTATTTTTTCCCTTTTTTCAAGATGGCAACCACACCAGCTCTTTTCCAACCCTCAGGTAATCCCTCAGTGCTTCAGGATTTTTGAAAGATATGATAGAATAGTTCTGAGATAACATCTGCCAGCTCCTTCAGAACTCTGTGATGTAATCTGTCAGGTCCCAGTGATTTATATTCATCAAAACCATTTTCTTATTTATTTTAATATTTATTTCTAGTCTTTTTTACACTTATGTCTTTGGTAGGTTGAGCTATAGTTTCTTTTTGCATGAAGTGATACAAAGAATGAGTTAAGAAACTCTGCTTTCTCTTTACTGCCTGTTACTTCCTTGCCATCTTCCCTATTTAGTGGACCGACTGTTTCTATGACTTTTTTTCTTAATATTTATGTGTTGAAAGAAACTTTTAAAATAATCTTTGACTTTTGTTGCAAGTCTTTGTTCATTCAGAGCCTTTGCAGATTCAGGCAATTTGCTGATATTCTGCCTTAGTTATGTGTCCCTTAGTTATATTGTACTTTTTATCTTCCAGTTTACCAGAGAGATCTTTGTGCAACCATACTGGTTTCTTCTTGGATTCTAAGAACCCAACAGGATAACCCTGTTGGGTTCTTAGAATTTGCTTAACCATTTGATTTGCTAACACAAAGTGGGTTAGACCGAATGGTTTGATGATGACATGTAATGGAGACTTTTTGAGTTTTTAAGTTTATATTGAAAGTAATCTTTTGGATACATAGTACTAAAAGACAGGTTATGACTATTTTAAATAAATATGAAATATAAATATGAAATATATATAAATATTATATAAATATAATATAGCAGTTTTCCAAGGAGATGTAGGCTATGCGCTCACAAACATCAGATAAGTTAGTGCTTATTATGTCAGACATATGATTACAATTATTTGAGTTATCAAATGTACAGTTATCAGAATTTTTACCACACCTGCAAGACGGTTATGACAATAAAAAACTGCAGAATTTTGAAGCATGGAATCAGAAAATATCAACAATGTCAGCATGTCTGTTTCTATGCATAGACTATGTCCTGTATCTTTTTCTTATTTTTACTTTTTTCCCCTTGCACTTTTTACTTTTCTATTTCTATTTTTTCTGATCCACAAAGAGGTGTGAAGCAACTAGTTTAGCATATCAAGATTGGAGAGGCCAAAGTCTTTTGTTAAGAGTACAGGAAACGAAAGAAACTACTGATTCTATTGTGGGTGCACAGTTCAGAAAGGACAGAGACATATTTAGAGGAGGTCTGTCACAATGGTAAACAGTTTGGAAAGCAAACACTATGAAGAGTAGTTAAAGGAACTAGGAATACGTAACCTACAAAAAGCAAAACTGAAACTATAGCATTATTCAAATATCTTAAATATTATCACACAAAAGAAGAAATTGATTTATATTCTGTTGCCTGGAGGTTGGGTCTAGAACCAGTGCTTAAAATTACAAGTTGTTAGACATTAGAAAGTACTTCCTGACTGTATGGATTGCTAGCCAACATAACAGACTGCCTCATGAAGTGGCAAGTTGTGCTTCACTAGAGACCTTTAAACACAACGTGGTCATCTATCAAAGATGCTGTGGTGGATCCTGCACTGAGCAAAGGGTCCCTATCAGTGGTGGGTTGCAGGCGGTACACCCTGTACGGGTGTACCGTGCCTGCCCAAAGCACCCGATACCGTTTCGGTATGGTGCTCCGGAGGTGTCACCCGCCTGCCCGAGCTCCTTCCCTGTATTTAAGCTCTTTGGCGCTTCTGTGCACGAAGCGCATGGCACCTGCGCAATGCTCCACCGAGCAGCTGGAGCATCGCAGAGGCTTGTGGAGGCATCGCAAAAGGCAAGGACGCATGCACGTGCTGCGCCCGTATGCGTCTGCGCTGTGCGCATTCATGTGGTGGATGCTGGGATCCGGAACCCACCACTATGGTTTCTTTCAATGTTGTGATTCACTTTTTATAATGTATACATTTGGGAAATTGTTCTATCAGTGTTTCTCAACCTCAACAACTTTAAGATGTGTAGATTCAACTCCCAGAATTCTAAATCCAGCATGTTAGGAAATTCTGGGAGTTGAAGTCCAAACAACTTAAAGTTGTTGAGATTGACAATACAGATTCACTGGATAAGGCAAGAAGTTAAAGCCCAAGTAGTACTATTTGGAAAGGGAGCAAAGTGTAAAGAATGCAGCTCTGTGGTGTCTTTGTATGGTGTATATGGAATCATTCTCCCAGTCATAGACTGGCCTGGAAAAGAAGCCCAGGCAAAAGTAAAGGGAGCTTTGTGCAATCTGTGTAGTCTGCTGTTATAGGCTGCACCTGCCACTTCAAAGAAGGAAAAGGC
Organism: Thamnophis sirtalis; assembly: GCF_051295495.1. Lineage (NCBI taxonomy): Eukaryota > Metazoa > Chordata > Lepidosauria > Squamata > Natricidae > Thamnophis > Thamnophis sirtalis. Next base: position 49,062,391 of record NW_028261387.1, read on the forward strand.
AAATAATCACATGACTTCCTTAGTGCTTGAGTAAACTCTTAAGGCCACAAGAGCAGGATTTGGATTTTTTTTAGCTTTTTAGCTGTTAGCCCTATCTTCCAGTGTACATGTGACATTTCTAAGTCAGTGGGTAGGATTAATACCAGTGGCAAAAAAAATCCTGAACTTTAAGGCACTTCGACATATCACTGTTTCCATTTCCTATTCCATGCAGAGTAGAACAGAACTGCATATTGACCAAGCCTATCAGCGTTCTCACTTCAACCATCAAAATATGTCATTGTCTGTGCCTTCTCCAAGATATGTACTCCAAGATACCTGAAGCAACAATATCTTCTTTAGATTGGTAGATTCCCCAACCTACCTATTCCCCAACCTACCTTCTACAACATGTGTACTTTTTTGGGGGGGGGGGTGTCCATTTTCCAGAAATCAAACCAAACATGAGCAGTTGCAGTATAGGTACTGGTGGGGGGTTGTGGTGGGCATTGTGGTGGGGAGGGGAGACACCAAACACACACAATTGACAGTTACTAAGAAGTGAATTTATGAAACCTCAAACCACCTTCTCCTTCAATAAGAGATTGGCTAGAGATTGGAAACGCAGTATAAAAATACAGCTAACTGAATAGTAAGCATCTAAAAGCTCTGCCAAACTTTTTTTTTCCAAATGGAAAGATGACAAGAGACAGCTGCAGAACTGTTGGAAAAGTGAGCATTGCAAATTTAATGTGTTTTAAAAGGGGCTGCTATGGTTGCAAACAAGATGGCTAATCCTATGGTCTCTCAGCAGTCAAATCCATGGAAGACTGCTTTTCCTACAGTGTCCTTACAAGGAGTAACTATCCAGAACACATGTGGGTAATTTCTTACCTTCTCCTTACCTGGGGAAGTTCCGAAGAACTGGTCTACTCACTGGTTCTTTGGTCTTTGCTTCTCAGAGCCATCTTCGCTTCACCATGACACCAAAACGCAGAACAGAGCATTTAAAATGCCCAAAGTTTGAATAATAGTGTACAAAAGATAGGCACTTGTTAAAAGTGAGTCACACAAAAGCATCATGTATACACATTTCTTTGTTATGGAGTTATGATAATTCCTTCAAAACTTGCATCATGATATGTTCACGCTCATTTGGGTTCTGCATCCAGTATTCTAGAAAAAAATGTTTCATGAATTTGGAGCAGCCATTGAAAAGACTAGGTGTCCGTTCCCCCCCTCAAATGATTACTTATTTATAAGATATTGAGCATGGTGATTAGGTGAAATATTGCACTGCTTAGCAACTGCAGTTTCTGTAGCCCCAGTTGCAGTTGTTAGGCCAGGACTTGAGTTTTCCTGCCATGCCATGCTCACCTCCATTTCAACTCCCATCACCCACCTATCTCCCACCCCCCACCCCCCATCTTTGTATTTTTGGCCACCCTGGATTCCATTGCCTCTGCTGTCCACCAGCACTGCCACCCGTAGCTGATCTTCGCCGTCTTCCTCCTCCCAATGCTGGTAAGGTGCAGCCAGCCTGGCCCTGCATGAGGCAGCTGCTGACCTCGTAAGGCCTTTTTGAGGCCATGTATAGAGTTGCAGGGTGGGAGAGGCGGTGGAGCACAAGACAGCATGGTTGGCCGAGAGCAGAGATCGAGGGGAGGGGAAAATAGACAGGTGAGGAGAGTTGAAATGCACCTGTGGTTATAAATGCGAGCAGACTGCCATGCACCCATGTTTTGATCATGTGAAAACAGGAGTGCTATTTTCCAGGACCAGGTTTAAGTACCATTTGTTCAGCCCTTGTTGAATGTTCAGTTGTGTATTTGAATAGTTGCTGAATGAATGTTTAGTGAGGCAAGTTCCTTTTGTGTCCAATCACTCTTGGCCAATAAAGGATATTCAAATTCCAATCTATACCCATTAATAAATGCAGGTTGGTATACATATCTACTTTCTATCCCTCTGTAACCCATTTACTTCATTTTATGCCATTAAAAAGACTCTTTGTAAATCCTCTTTTCTTGGTTATGTACTGATAATACTGTTACTTTGGGTTTAACACTTGACATTTGACACCCATTGAAGTATCTGAGAGTGGTTTTGAACTTGACTTCCCTCTTGCCAGTTCAACACCTTAACCACTATACCATTTTAGCCTGCCCATGTTCCATCATCATGTTACTTGAGAAAGAGAAAATCTATATGAATGTAAAAGGATTATATTGTTCCAGAGATGAGATGTTTGGCTGTTGTTTTATCCTGATGTCACTCATTTTTTTCAGGTGGAATACCTCTTGAAGAAGATATGTACAGCTATGAGCATTGAGCTTAATAGTGGGGAATTAGATGACTATTTTTCCCAAGAGACCCAGCAACAGAATGGTTTGATAGTTTGGCAATTTCTTGATTTGGTAAACTCTGGCAGATTACTGCGTGGAATTGAGCGCGAGCCCATTAGCATGGCCATTGAAGAGGTTTACCAAGAGATCATTGGGGATGTGCTTAAACAGGTAAAGAATTATCTCTTAATTAGAAGAATTGAAAAATGGCTTTAATAAGTAGATAAAAAATGAACTACGGCACTACCAACCTAAGAGTAAGGCCATTAAAGGCACCGTATCAATCATGACTACTATATTTCCTGTATTATGAAATTTAAAATGAGACACTAAGCTATTTTATATCCTTGTACTTCTGTTAAGCATCTGGCTGGGATGATGAAAAATTATGATTTGGTGGTACTTCTTTTCTCTTTAGGAAAATCCTTACTGCCTTGTCCCTCAATATTTGCTGGGCATTCAGGTTATCTATTGATTAGCTAATAATTGGGTTAATTGGTTAATTTATGACAGTAATGGTAGAAGAAAAATATGAGCAAGAACAGGTAGTCCTTGGCCTGCAATTCATTTATTGGCTGTTCGAAGCGCCAACAGCACCGAAAGAAGTAACTTATGACTTTTTCACACTTAACGACCATTGCAGCCTCACCATGGTCTCATGATCAAAATTCAGATGCTTGGCAACTAACTCATATTTATGACAGTTGCAGAGTCCTGGGGTCATGTGATCACCCTTTGTGACCTTCTGACAAGCAAAGTCAATGGGAAATCTAGATTTACTTAACAATCGTGTTACTAACTTAACATCTGAAGTGATTCACTTAACAACTGTGGAAAGAAAAGTCATAAAATAAGGGCAAAACTCTCTTTACAAAAGTTTCCCTTAGCAACAGAAATTTTGGCCTCAATTGGAGTCAGACATTGAAGATTACCTGTAAAAGAAAAGTGAAACGCTTAGTGAGACCAGTGAATCTGCTTTGATTATGTGCAGCCTCTTACATCTCATCAGCAGAAAAAAAAATCACGAGGAAGAGAAGACTGGAGCTGGTGGTGGAGCTGGCTTCCAAGAGAGCACCTCGCTCTCCCTTTGTGACCGTTATTGCAGCGGAAAGCACTCTGATTGTTCAATTAGCCATACACGCTTCCCTCATTGTGCCAGTAGTTAAATAGCATGATGCACCACCCTTATCTGTTCCTGTTTGGCTCATAGTCAGGAAATAAAGTTTGTTCACAGCTTTGGATTTGTTCCTGCTCCTATTTTCAAAAAGGCTTATCTGGTGCATGTAACTGAACCCTAAGACCCTCTCCAATGGTTTAAGACATTTTGAAAGGATGTGGATTTTGAGTTTTGATATGAGGATTTTAATTTGGGGATGATTGAGATCATCAATCCTCCACCTTGCCGCCAGCATCTCTGCACAAAGAGGAAGGAAAGTGAGTCAGCATTCCTTTTTAAAAATAGTTTATTATTATTATTTTTTACAAGCATATCAATGCATGAATAGTATGGCACCTGGGTATCATACATTCTAATACAAATAAAACTAATAGCATTAGTCATAATTATTACTTTCAACCAACATATATTTCTAATGGTAATACATATTTATATAAAGTTGCAATGTGTCATTATTTGATTCCATGTTTTCTCTTATTGCTCTTATTTTATTATATAAAAGTGTGTACACTAATATTCCCCTTTTCTCTTATTTCTATCTCTTATTCTAACTTTTAATCATGTATCCTTTGTTAAAAAAATTTCTTTTTATCCTATCTAACTTCTAGTCATGTCACCTACCTACCAAAAAAAAAAAGGAACAAGAGAGGAAAAGAGAAGCATATCAAAACAACACCAAAAATTAAAAATTCACAGGTCTGCGACTAAAAAGCTGTTTGATTATTTTCATCTAATTTCCATGTATTTTGGTGTGCTGAAAACAAATAAAATATTGAAAAAACTCCTAGATGTCATGTTTTGCCACAACATGCAAAATTGTCTTCAAATTTATCATTTTTTTTTATTTTTTTTATTTTTTTATATTATGGGTTTTTAACCAAATTTAAAGTCCAAATTACTATTAAGTAATTCAAATAAGTGCATTTAAGATATAAAATGCCAAAAAAACCTTAAAGGGTTTGTCTGAGTTATATAAAAAAAATATAGCACTGTAAATCTGATGGTCAGCAATATATACTAAAAACTTGCTAAGCAAGTTTTAAGTCTGTGCTTCTAATAGTAGAAGGGGTTAATCTTTCCTAAAGAATCCAGTGGGAGGGAGACACAGGGCAGATAGCAGCATCTCCGGTCAGTGCAGGGGGCGTGGCCAGCACTGTGACGTCTCGTGTACAGACACAGAGCTGCTCTCTCCTGCATGCCACACTTGTGCACGAATCATTATCAAGTTCTTGGTTCTAGGCTGTTCATACTTTTTCATCACAATTCATGACATTCTTCAACCATTATGTTATGGCTCTGCAAAAGTGTATTAATTCGCCAGACAGTTTCTGTTTCATCTGTGGTGAATATACAGTGTTGAAGCAACAGCAGAATATTACAAACTTAGTATACTTTGCATACTTTGGACTAAAAATTGGAGATCAAGGTAAAGTTTGGGCGCCTCATAAAGTGTGCAAACAGTGTGTTGAGGACCTCTGAAACTGGTTCAAGGGTAACAAAAAATATTTCCATTATCGGATTCCTATGGTATGGCGAGAGCAAAAGAACCATAGTGATGACTGTTACTTTTATTCATGTAATGTGAATGGGTTTAATTCCAAAAGGAAGCATTCCATTTCATACCCCAATCTTCACTCAATAATTCGTCCCATCCCCCATGGCATAGATATACCAGTACCTAAGCCCCCTGCTACCTTGGAAGAGATACCTAGCTCTGACACCTGAACCAGATGATGAATCAAGTTCTGACTTTGAAGATGATACAAGACCAAAATTGTTTTCTCAGGAGGAGATGAATCATTTGGTAAGAGACTTGAATCTTCCCAAAGATGCTGCTGAGTTACTCGGATCAAGGCTGAAAAGCAGGAATTTATTGTTGCCAGGAGTGTCATCTTCATGGTTCAGACATCGTGAAAAGGAGTTCATTCCTTACTTCGCCCAGGAAGACAAGTTGGTTTATTGCATCAATGTCGAAGGTCTGATGGGTCAATTTAAAATCCAATATGATTCAGAACAATGGCGTCTTTTTATAGATTCTTCAAAAAGAAGTCTCAAAGCAGTTTTACCCCACAATGGTTTTTACGCTTCCATACCTGTAGGTCATTCCGTACACTTGAAGGAAACCTATGAGAACTTGAAATTGGTTCTTCGTAAACTTAAATCCGAAGACCATGGTTGGCAAGTGTGTGGGGACTTGAAGGTCTTGTGCATGCTGCTAGGGCAACAAGATGGGTATACCAAATACCCTTGTTTTCTGTGTCTATGGGACAGTCGAGACCGACTAAATCACTGGACCAAGAAGAGTTGGCAGCCGAGGGTGCTAACAGTCAGTGAAAAAATGTCCTCTGAGAAACTTTGGTACCTTCCCATAAAGTTCTTCTACTACCTCTCCACATAAAATTGGGATTGATGAAGCAAATCGTAAAATCACTTCCAAGAGATGGAGAATGCTTCAAATACTTGGTCACCAAGTTTCCATGCCTGTCGGAAGCAAAATTGAAGGAAGGTGTGTTCGTTGGACCAGACATTTGAAGGCTTATAGTTGATCAAGAGTTTGTCAATACCATGACGGATCCTCAAAAAGAAGGGTGGATTGCATTTAAAGAAGTCATACATAAATTTTTAGGCAATAACAAAGATCCTCACTACAAAAACATTGTCGGAAGAATGCTGAAAGCATTTCAAGCTTTAGGTTGCCTGATGAGTTTGAAAGTGCATTTCCTCCAGTCCCACCTTGACTACTTTCCTGAAAATTTGGGAGCTGTGAGTGAGGAACAAGGTGAACGATTCCACCAAGACATTAAAGAGAAGGAAAGGACATACCAGGGAAAATGGAGCATTACAATGATGGCAGACTACTGTTGGAGGCTTCAGAGAGACATTGGAGATGCTACTCACAAGCGTATATGCACCAATAGGAGCCTCACAAAGAAGAAGAATCGAGTTTAGTGTGTATAGATGAGCTCATTTCAGTTCAAAAAAGGATTTTCATGAAAATATTGTAATAAAACTTTAATTGTATAAGTCTATTTCCATTTATTTTGAGGTATTGCCTTATTTAACATAGTTACCTAAATTGTCAGGCAACATGATGTCCTATGACAAAATGGAGGTCATTTTCAGATTCAGCACACCAAAAAACATAAAGATTACATGGAATAACCAAAACAGTTCTCAAAAAAATTTTTTTTGCAGACCTGTGTTATCTATCTGTCATCTCTTGCCCTCTTCAATACTTTAATTGCTATCCTTTTTTTTTTTACTTGACTCCCATCTTCCTCTCTAAGATCTTTATCTCTTTCTACATCTGCTTCTTGGTTGTTCAATCTGAGTATTTTTCCCACCTCTTATCTCCTCCACTGCCTAGTTTCCAGGATTTCTGCCTATGCCCCTATCTCCCTTTTAGAGGTATCTTCAGGAATGCCAGTCAGTATTCCTGATAGCCACAAATCATGTGAGCAGGAGCAAACCAGGATACAGGAGAATCAATATATGGCACATACAGAAACAACCAAGACTGCAACACAAAATCCCATGCAAGGTGTTGACATTTTATTTCCCCCACTTTCATTTATCACTTCAGAACTACTATAAAGTATTGATTGTTTAGATGGTTTGCTGTTCTATTCCAACATACAGTATGCAGAAATATCGTAAGTAGTTAAATAGGCTGTTCTTACATATACAGGAAAATATAGTGGTAGAACAGACTGAAACAATTTGGGCTACAAATAGTGGATCTCTCTTCTGAACAGGCTTCTATGTAAAACTCAGAATGTACAGAAATTAATCTAGGTGAGTGGGTGGGGGTTGGTTTTACCTTTCAGCAACTGTATTGATTTTCTTCATTCATGAAGAATGGTTAACAAAGAGGAATATCCAAATGTGGAACCAGCTTGATTCTTTGTAATCCAATTTGCTACTGAAGGATTTTGCTTCTCAATGGAACAGGACAAGCACTACTTAAGAAGCCTTGCGTTGTCATGTGCTGCATAGTATCCAGATAGTTGCTTGGTCATATGTTAAATTGCATAGTTCACAACCAGCCTACACTATGGATGTGCCCTGGATGTGATTTGGACCCTTTTGGTGACAGATTTTTTTTGTTAAATGGTCTTTTGTAAAGAGCTGTTGTATAAATCTTTGATTATAGTGTGTGTGCTTTTCCTTTTCATTCCCACTACAGGGCTATCTGTGGAAGAAAGGCCACCTAAGAAGGAACTGGTGTGAGCGATGGTTTACCCTGAAGCCCAGTGATCTCGCATACTATGTGAGTGAAGAACGTAAAGAAAAGAAAGGGAGCATTTGTTTGGACAGAAATTCATGTGTGGAGGTAATTGGACATTTTTATTGCAAAAGAGCATGTTGGCCTTTTATACTTCTCATGATCACAAGTATAGTATGCTGTTTTATTAAGAGATTAGTAATGTATGTTTGCCTGAAGCCAGTAAGTAATTGGTTCCTTACATGAATGTGAGGAATGGTGGTTTCTCTTCCAGCTTTAAGGCATGTTTGAATGTGATGCTCTCCAGGTCTTCTCCTATCTTGAAGACAGTACAATATATGAAAGTCAAAATGTAAATTTCCATTAGTTCTGCATTTCTAACAAGTACAAGATTTATATTTTCAATAGTTTTAAAAAAACCATTTTGTTCCCTAAACTGCACAAACTTTCTCCTCACAACAACTTTCTTCCACTCTACTCTAAACAGCAATTGCTTTTACTGAAAGGAAAAAATAAGCAGTGATTCTCTTTTCCTATAAGCAGAGATATCAGTAATGATTGAAGGCCAAAATCTCATGCAGCTTGGTGGTATTTTTTTCCTTCACTTTGGTTTAGCTCTTCAAAAGGTTTTAAGGCAATCTAGATTATCAATTATATCAACATTTACAGAGTACATAAATGTATACCAGTTGGCCCATGCAGTGGCTTAGCAGTTAAGATGCTGGATTTCTAAACTGGAAAGCCAACAGTGCAGGTTTGAGACCAGAGTGTTTCATGATGGAGTAAGCTCCTATCATCATCCTAGCTCAGTGATGGCTAACCTTCTTATCATCATGTCCGCACCCATAATGCAATGCATGCACAACATCCCTACACCCTGCACATGTGTGTGCAACCCTCCGTGCTCCCCCCGTGATTCATGCACCCCCCCACCCCATTTTGGGCCTAGAAGGCCTCCCTGCAGTCTTCTGGGACAAAAAACGGGCCGCAGGGGGGTGCTGCCCCATGCATGTGCACGGCCCCCCCTGCCCACCCCCATGCATGTGCACGTCTCCCACATGCGCCCCACCCGCGAGCATGCACGGCAGAGACCCGAAAATCAGCTGGCCGGCGGGCGGCACACATGCATGTGCAGTGGAGCTGAGTTGGAGCAATGGCTCGCATGCCCGCAGAGATCTCTAGGCCACAAGGATCTCAATGGTTTGCTTTACCTGTCAGCCTCATCAGGTAGACCAGACCAGAAAATGACTTCACATGAAGGTTAAACTACTTTTATTGAATTAGTTATAACAAAAGAATTATGGAAGCCTGATTGTGTTGCACTTTCTTCCCTTTCAAATATTCAAGCAAATTAGGGATGCTTTTCTTTGAGTGACTTCTAAATGTTACATCTTTGCTCTTGTTAAAAAATGTTTCAGTTCCTATTTTCTAGGTAACAGTTCTTGAACATTTCTGCCTAGGTCACCTTCCTTACTGTAATAAACCAATTTAGCTATCCCCCCTCCAAATGCAATTTGCATTTCTGTGAAACTCTCAGTTCTGAAAAAAAAGTATTTGCTTATCAGCATATTATTGTCTCATGTCTTTTATTCTGGCTAGAATTAAGAGATTGACAAGAAATAGGAATTGAATATGGACTCAGGTCTATTTATATAAAGGTGGAGAAATGAGGGGCAAATTTTCCACTAGAAAACAAAGAGGATTCAAACAGGAATTTGAATTGAGAAAGATCATTTTGTAAGGTTTTCCCAATTTCCCTGTGATAAACAAGAGTATCACTTCAGTCATTAGGAGATTAATATGGTGATGTTAATATGCTTAAAGTTGTCCCAATGAGCTAAAAAAAAGCCATTTGTGTGGCCTGTCAGCAAAATCGTAATAGGAATATAGTTGTTCTTAACTTGGGAGATGACATAGGAAAGGGGACCATCTCCAACTAGGTTGGAAGCAACAGATTTTCTGCTTATTAATACTGAAGTCTCCCCTGTTACACGAGATTATAGAGCTAATTTTTACATTTCTCTCCTTTTCTGATTCAAAGATTTTGCCTGATAAAGATGGGAAACGTTGCATGTTCTGTGTGAAAACGTCTTCACGGACCTATGAAATGAGTGCCTCAGATACCAAGCAAAGACAGGAGTGGACATTGGGTGAGCATTCTCATGGTGCTTTGCATTGCTGCATGCCAGTTCTCCCTTGAGATGATCTGAGACGAATACGTTGAACTGCTTAATAACAAGTCTCTCATTTTTTAGGCAGACTTCTTTATGGACTGGCCATCTTCTTGTAGAGCATGACTGAACTTAATCAGATTTATCAAAAGTTAAAAAGCATCTCTACTTTAGATTTAGTGTCAGTGTGGGAACTAGTTTTGGATTTGAGCGCAGGTTCTTTTAACAATGTTCTTTTGGAGATCTTTATAGAGGTCCTTGTGGAGACCCCAAATTAAACAAGTATCAAGTAGCCGTTTTTGCCTCAATTTGAAATAAAGTTTCCTTGGGAAGACTGTTCCACAGTAGAATTGTGAAATCATTAAAAAAAATTACAGTGATTCTATCAAAAACTGTCACAACAATAAAAATTAATACAAGCTAAAAAAAAAAAAGAAATATCTCCCAAACTACATTGAGTTGTGTAAACTTGTCTATTCACAGTTGCCACTTTTGCAGCTCTGGAATCTGTTTTGGCAAATTGCTGCATATTGATCTAAAACTTGTGATTGACTGATTTTATATTCTGAGGCAAACGGTGTTCCTTAATGTCTATGACCGAGAAAGCAAAAGGTTGCAGCCCTGCTGATGCTTCTGTTCCCTTGGCAGCCATCCAGATGGCAATCCGTCTCCAAGCAGAAGGTAAGAAGTCTCTGCACAAGGACTTAAAGCAAAAGAGGAGGGAGCAGCGGGAGCAGCGGGAACGAAAGAAGGCTGCCAAGGAAGAGGAAATGCAACGCTTGAAGCAGCTTCAGGAAGAAAAGGAGCGCAAGCTGCAGGAACTGGAGCTGCTCAAGGAGGCTCAGAAGCAAGCAGAACTTTTACTCCAGGAAGAAGAGCAACGGCGCCAGCAGCAACATGAGGAGATGCAGAAGATGTTGGAAATTCAGCTCCAGGAAGCAGAACAGGTGTGCATGTTCAAAGCAGACCCTGGGAGATCCCTAGCCTGTTAAAGATATTATGTCAATCAATGAAACAGAAATGACTAGAATCTTAAGCCATTTTTTGAATGGTTTGCTCTGTTCCACAGCTTCTTCTCACGTAAATCATGTTCTGGGGAACATTTAGAATAAACTTTCTGGTTGTGTTAGCATGCAACTATTTGAAATGCAAACAGTAATGGAAGTTTGCCTTACTAAACTAAAGTTGAACATTATGATTTAATTGGCTAATAACTGTAAACATGGCTTTCTTATGATATCCCTAAATAGCTAAGGGCATTATTTGCCCATTAGATCAAGAATAAAAGGGGGGAGGGAGAAATAACGGGCAAATAATGGGCAAAGTATGATCACACAGGATGTAGTGAAGGGGAGGATATACAATCTCAGCCAGTTTCTTATGTAGGCCTAAGGAAGCAGACTAAACATTTATGGTTTATTACTGTACAGGTTGTAACATGCTTCTTAATAACACCGTGAACTGGTAAACTGCTTGCCTTCACTATAAATATGGAACTTTCTACTTCCTGTTGCCTGTGGCATACTCTTGACATTTTTAATGCAGACAAAACTCTAAAAGGAATTGCAGTGCATCAGGTAGTATTCTGACTCTCTATGAAATGAACAGTAGCAGAAAAGAATGTTAAATTTGTACAGTAGAACATTCTGAACAATCGTGTCATCCAATTTAAGATAACAGTGACCTCTATCTGCCAAAAAGGGTAACGCAAAAGCCTTAAATGCCAGCATAACCTTGTGTTCTAAATGTGGGACTAAGAAGTCATTTGCTTTCATTCAACCTACCACATAGAATTGCTGGTTTGGGAAACAAGAAATGGAGGAAATAATGCACTATAAACTCTGTTGAGCTTCTCAAGGGGTGCTTTAAATCTTACACTTAATTAAAGTTCTTTGATCTAAGATTGAGTGATTTACCTGTTTTAGGTAATGCTATATCATTTGCACAAATAGGTGTATAGATTCAGCTTTAGCACTAGAGGCTCAAGGAACCTCAATGAATAAGAGCATCCTCCGTCAGTTTTGACTGGCTTATTATTGCAGATTTTCTTGGGTAAAGATAACTTTGCCACAAGGTCTAAATTCAGTTACTGCAAACTGCAATGTATAGTTTTGCCTTGTAGCTTTAAAGGGGCTGCAGCTATATCAGAATTCTGTGACTATATTTAGGGGGTCTCTTACTGGGATTAAAAATTGAAGATGGTGCATTTGTAGCTGATTTGCTGCTCAGTCATTTTCAAGGATGTATTACTGAAAGAGTGCAGAGAAGAGCAACATAGATGATTAGGGAACCAGAGGCCAAAAAATATGAAGAATGGTTGCAGGAACTGGATATGTCTAATTTAATGAAAAGAAGGACTAGGTGTGACATGATAGCCGTGTTCCAATATCTCAGGGGCTTCCGCAAAGAAGAGGGAGTCAAGCTATTCTCCAAAGCACCTGAGGGTAGGAGAAGAAGCAATGGGTGGAAACTAATCAAGGAGAGAAGCAACTTAGAACTGAGGAAAAAATTCCTGAGTGTTAGAACAATTAATCAGTGGAACAACTTGCCTCCAGAAGTTCTGAATGCTCCAACAATGAAAATTTTTAAGAAGATGTTGGATAACCATTTGTCTGGGGTGGTGTGGGGTTGCCTGCCTGGGTAGGGGGTTGTACTAGAAGACCTCCAAGGTCCCTTCCAACTCTATTAAGGAACCCCCAATTTCTATGTAAGCTTCTTAGGCCTTTTCACTGTAAGAACATACTCTCCTAATTGTTCTCCTGAATGCTATTATTGAACCAGTTGTTGAGTGTAAGTGGCCATTCTTTTGTACAATAAACCTCTAGTAGAGCTTAGGTTGGGCACCTTTGCGGAGTTTTTACACTCAGCTTTAGAAACCTACTTACTCACTTAAACATTCTTATGATCTCATCAGTTGCTGTTTTTAATGGTTTGTTTGAATACTTTTACTGATTTCTATGACTTAATGGTCTTATAACTGTTATAAAACAATTCCTGCAGAAGATGTAATTACATAATCATTAAGAGTCAACATGAACTTGATAGCACATAATTCTTTTTTAAAATCAAAATTGTTTATAACTCATAACAACATTTTAATTTTTCCCCAAATGATATATTTGCAGCCATGATGATCTGTTTAATTTTTTTTTATATGTATCATCATTAGTGATGTATATCTGCTTTCTTCAGATATGGTGGATTCATCATTCCACCCACCGTTATAATCTAATAACCTAAAATGTGGCAGATTAATGGGTGAGTGTGGGTTATATATGGAAAATAATAACATTGCTGGTGTCCAGATAAAACAAGAGACTTTACTAGTTACCAACTTCACCAACTACAGCTGAGCACTAGGCTGTTTTCAGCCCCATGCTGTTAGCCAGGATACATTTTGGCTGCTGACTGCCTTTACTTCACCTACCTGCAGGCTCGGGCTTCCATGCAAGCAGAGATGGTTCTGAAGGAGGCAGAGGCAGAACGTCAGCGCAAGCGCATCGCAGAACTGGAAGACATGCAGGAACGACTCCAAGATGCTCTGCAACAGGAGATTAAAGCTCGTCAAGATGAAGGGGCTGTGAGATATGAACAGGCCAGGTAGCATTTGCTGAATAGCACTGATGTATTGTAACCTGGGAAAAAATGGGTTAATAAGAAAAGCAAATAAGAAATAATTTTGATGACATAATTCTGACTAAGTATTGAATCTATTTTTACGATATTCCTACTTTGAAATACCTCAAAGGCAATATATATTTATGTACCTAATTAAAGTGAAGGAAAAACATTGAAATATTAGCAAATGAAATTATAATAAATAAAAACATTAGGTGTAAAAGATATGTAACAAAACATAAGAAGAGAGTAAGCTACTTTTCACAGGAAAAGCCTGAATGAAAAGGTGGGTCTTCAAGAGTGCTAAAACACGGTCATCTCCCAAATGTCAGGATCAGAGGTGGGTTGCTGCCGGTTTAGCTTGTTCAGCTGAACCGGTAGTAGAATTCAGGCCTGGATCGCAGAACCAGCAATGACCCAGCCTTACACATCTCTGGTTCTCTGGCGCAAAGTGTGCACACAGCGAACTGATACGAACTGGTTCAGAAACCCACCTCTGGTCAGGATGTAAACGTGGGTGTAAACAGGGATACAGTGGCTAAGACGCTGAGCTTGTCAACCAGAAAGGTCGGCAGTTCAGTAGTTCGAATCCCTAGTGCTGCGTAACGGAGTGAGCTCCCGTTACTTGTCCCAACTTCTGCCAACCTAGCAGTTCGAAAGCATGTAAAAAAAATGCACGTAGAAAAAATAGGACCCACCTTTGGTCGGAAGGTAACAGCGTTCCTTGTGCCTTCGACGCTTAGTCATGCTGGCCCAATGACCACGGAGACGTCTTCGGACAGCACTGGCTCTTCGGCTTTGAAATGGAGATGAGTACCGGCCCCTAGAGTCAGGAACGAGTAGAACATATGCACGAGGGAAACCTTGACCTTTAAACATGGGTACCACCACAGAGAAACTGCTCATTTGAAATAAATAGCAGGATAAGATGGTGCAAGATGATACAGAGAAAGACCAGAGAAGAAGTAGATGTGAATTCTTTAAAAAGAGAATTCCCAACAAATTCTTTCTCACTCACTTTATGACACCATAAGCGACCATTCCCAGAGAGGAGACAATCTGTTCCTTTTGCAGAGCAGAATTACTAATTTCCTTCAAAGTATTATGCGATGCTTATGAATCATGGGACTAACCCAAACTTTAGACACTAAATCACTTACAGAATGAGAATGAATTAAAATCCTGTATAACTTTGTTAGATTGCTGGCAGAGGAGGAGGAAAAACTGAAGCAATTGATGAAATTGAAGGAAGAACAGGAAGACTATATTATCAAGGCCCAACATGAAAAACTGGCTCTCAAGCAAGAGATGGAAAGCAAGAGCAAGTTTCTGGAAGAAACTAAACTGCAGTTGGAAGAAGTCAGATTTAATAGGGAGAGGATGGACCAGGATGTCATGGTAAGCACTGGAGCTGTGCCTGTTTTTTCCTCTTTTGAAGATATTTTATTTTTTTAAACCAAGGGTTTTTAATCCCCCATTTCATACCCTATAGCAGCAATTCCCAATCTTTTTGATACGAGGAACCAGTTTCATGGAAGACAATTTTTCAGGGGACTGAGGAGGAGGGGAAGGAAAACACAACCTAGATTCCACACATGCACAGTTTTGCTCACCCATAGCTCATCTCCAGTTGTGCTGCCTAGTTCATAACAGTACACAAACCGGTACCCGTCTGTAACCTGGGGGTTGGGGACCCCTGCTTATGAAACATGCTATTCCCAGAGGTGAGGCAAGCCTCCACTCTTCCAATTTTCCAAAAAAAGTGTTAAGATCGATCTTTACCAATAAGCTTGAGGGTCTAAAAGTATGATGCAGTCCTGGGGATGGCTGGTGGCCTGAGAACACTCCCATTCCCTTGTTAACCTCCTAGACCTTTGAATTTTGTACATTGAGCTTTATCTTTACTTGGAAGTTTTAACCTCTTTGTTTGTGCTTTTATTTATGTATTTATATTATTTTATTACATGCTGTAAGATGCCCAGGATTATTTAGGTGAGATGGGGCATGTAGAAATTAAATAAACAAAAAAAATAAACAAGCAAATAAATACATACATATATACCAACATACATATAGGCAGACCTTCCATTTCATTCTGTATTGATGTAGCTAACATTTCTATTTTAAACACTTTGCTCAATATTGAAAAAAAATGAGGTTACTGATATCAAAATATTCTTAGATTTTACACTTTAAAAGTGTTAATCTGAGTCCTCTTGCAAGTGATGTTGCTGGTATTTTTATGGTATTAAAATGACCAAAAGGTTTTTGCATTTTTATTTTTAAAATATTAAAATATTAAATTTTAAAATATATTATTATGATGAAGCATTCATTTACTGTCAATTAATTTATGCAATTTAAGCTAAAGAGTCCCCAGGCAGAGAGCAAATACACTATAGAAAAGATGATCTCAAATGCGTACCTCCACTGTAATTGAATGTTCAGATGGGAGTTTCAAAACTATACTTTGTATATAGTTGTCGCATTGATTCAATTTGTCAGTCGCAAGGATTCAAATTGATTCATATATTGAAAAATCTGCAACTTAAACAGTATTGTTGTAGAGGTTTGAATTAATTCAGTAAGATTGGTATTCATTGAATTGATTTAGTGAAACTATTAGAATCAATATTTACAAACCTACTAAATGCTGCTATTTTTCTGCTATACAAGTGGAGTAGTTGGCCAGCCATACTTTGTGGAATTCATTACTTCCTTGGTACTTTCAAGTATTGAGTACTATTACTATAGATATTTTTATTTGTTTGTTTAACTAAATACTTTTAAGTACAGGTTTTTTTGGAGGGGCAGTGGCTAAACTGAGAAGTCAAAAACAAATGTTCCAGAAAAAAATACAGTTAAACTGCCTCCTATTATGCCAAGAAAAATGCATGAATGCATTTATGTAAATCATCAGGATTTCAGCTAATTGAAGGTGATTTTACTTTAATCTCATTGTGAGTTAACAATGTTATACCACTAGATGGCATGCACTAACCTCTTATAGTATTCTGTTTTAAAAAATTAAAAATGAAAATATGCCAAGATCTCAGGAAATCAGAAATCTCAGGAAATCAGAAATCTCAAAAAAAAATATCATCATCTTATACAGATTTGGCCATTTAATCTTTAAAATTGAAAATAATTGTTTAAACGTCATTTTAATTCTGATGTTTGTATTTTAGTGCTTACAGTGCATGAAATTGGATGATTGTTCCCATTGCTTGAAAAAAAATTGCATTATTCCACTCAATAATAGTTTAAGATTTCTTTGCATTTTCAATACTATCTGCTGTATAGAATTAAAGAATTGTAGCCAAGCATACTTATAGATAAATGTGGCTGCAAATTGAGATAGAAGATCAGATTTTCCCCTAAGGATGCTCCAAAATAGGTTAACTAATCTAGTGTCAGCCCTTCAAGAGAGAACCAGATCAGGAAATTCACTCCACGTGATCAGAACTATACTTTATTGAAACAGATTATTACAAAAGAATCTTGCAAGTCTGTTGTATTTCTGCATCCTTCCCTCTTCAGTGAATCTGGAAGGAGCATTTGGAATATCTTCTTAATACTATCAGCTTTCCCAGAACTTAAAGAATGCTTCCATCCTGTTTATTTACATAATGATTTCTGATTAGCTGCTTCAAGGCCGTCTCCTTGGCTATCTACAGCTAGTTAATTATAGCATCTGATCTCATCGACTTGGTTTATTTACTGTGTGAATTAAAAAAAACAAAACTCATCAGAGCTCAACACAACAACCCTACTTTTAATTTCCCTGGTTTTGATTTTATTACATTTTAAGGGGCTGGTGATCAGCTTTAACATTTCAGTTTCAAAATTGCTTGTTCTAAATAGAATATGCTTGCCCAAATTATGTCTGCAGAGTAGTTTTTCAACCTTGGCAGCTTGAAAATGTATGGATTTCAACTGCCAAAATTTCCCAGCCAGCATGTTAGCTGAGGAAGCTGAAATCCACACAGCTTCAAGTTGCTGAGGCTGAGAAATATTGGTGTAGTGGAGAATGCTTGATGAGAATCCCATTCCTCATAAAGTTTGACCAAAGGGGATCTCTGCAGATACTTCTAACCTGTGGAATGTCTGCCATTAGAAGCTTAAGAAACATGCCCTCAACTTTTAACATTCAAAAAGCTTAAAGACCACAGTTTAAAAAAATACATTTGGCAACTGAAGCAAGAATGGGTAGAGGTACCCGAGTTTTGGTTGAATCCTGTTTCATGTTAAAAACGTCATGAATTTATAATACTCTAATTGTTGAATGGGTATGCTATTTTTGATGTACTTATTGTGTTAATTTGTTGTTTACTGTTACCTATTGGTTACCTATTGCATGTTGTTTGTAAGCCCTTTTAGAGTCTGGTGATTCAAGAGACATCAAACTTTTTGCAGTAAGTAAACAGTCCTTGGCTCCAATGGGCTGCCCTGCCCCTTTCCTAATCTTACCAACACTCTCCTTTTTTTATTTCTTCTTAGCAACCAGTGTCCTTGGATTTTTCCCACTCTCCCCCACCCCTGCCCCCTCTGAAATGCTTCTCCCAAAGTATGCATGTTTCAGAGTTGTGCCTGGATTAAACGTGTCTAGTCATGGACCATTCAAAACTAGCTGTTCTCTGCATGGATCGTTCTGTACATATCTACTTAATTTTTTTTCCAAAGAAAATATTTCAAAGGCTTTAAAATATGTAAGAAAGAAACAGAGCTCTTTAAAGAAGTTGCCATGACCACTTCTCTCAGGACAATTCTTCTCCCTGCGTCTTCATGGGGCATTTTCTATCTAAAAATTGCAAAACAGAGTCCTGCTCTTTCTCTATTTCTTTTCTTAATAGATATTCTGTATTTTAAAAAAGCTAGAGAAGAAATAGTAAAATAACACAAGAGATTACAATTAGCTGATAACTATTTTCCCTCTGTGAAATTCTTTAATACAATTCATTATAAAATCTTGTTTGAGAAGAACCTGAGAATTGTATCCCAGAGTTTGTGGTGATCTTTCAAGGAGACAGCCGTTTTTGATTTAATGCTGGCATTTATAACACTATTACCTCAAGAAATTCCTACAGTTTCAGTTGTTCCAGTCCTTTTCCTGTTAGCCAGAAGTGATTACAGAAAGTGCTCTTAATTGATTAATTATGTCTTCATGTAACATTCTAGGCCATTTGCATTTTCAGTAAAAGAAGATATATATAGTTCAGGGTTGTACTGTGGAATCCTTGATGCTCTTTGTACTTGCAGACATTTCATTATCAAACTAAGTAACATCATCAGTGTGAATGAGTGTGGGCTTTACTCCCTGTATGTGTGTATGTGTGTATGTATGTATGTTTGTATGTATGTTTGTATGTATTTATGTCTATGTATGTATGTGCGTGCACACACACACACATACACACACACACACACAGAGGGAGTGTAGTTTTCTCCTTGGTAAGTTCCTTGATAAGAGTATTGTTTTCTGCTTAATTGTATTTTTGTTGCTCAATATCATATCAACCTTTTTTTCAGTAGGTGTGATGACTGCCTTCGGTTGATTCACAATTTATAATTCACTACGTGTTTACCATTTTGATTACCTAGAAATTACACATATTTTAAACAGAGATAGCACCCAAATCTTTTTTCCCTCCTCTTCCATTGCAGATAGCCCAGCAGAAACTCCAGCAAGCCAGCACCAATGTAAAGCACTGGAATATTCAGATGAACCGACTGATGCACCCCATTGCTCCAGGAGGTATGACTGCAGAAATATTCAGCTATGAAGCAAATTATGCAACTGCAGCCAGATGCCCTGTTTCAGGCTTGCAAGTTAAGCACACACAAATTTATAATTATCTGGCTGCCAAGGAATAATCTTGTGCTTTTTGAATAGACATTGTGTTTGTGTTTGTTCTTCTTCCAGAATTTATGACCACAATTGTTTTAAAGATTATTTGTTCTCTTTTACAAGACAACAGATATCCAGGTTGAAGTCCAGCAATCTGGAATATTCCATTTGTTTATATGTGCTGTGCTGTTATTTCCTACCATTGCTAAGTTCTGCTTCAAGAGAGGTGGTTTATAATTTCTAAAACACATATATTCTGTGTACTTGCAGTAACAGTGATGGGCATATGCCTAGTAATTTGTCCCCTAACGTCTTAAAATAAAAATAAATTTGCCATGTGCTTTTCTTTTCCGGTTTATAGAAAAACGTACCATGACAAGTGGAGGATTCCCTGGCTTTAATCCTGCAATCCTGTCCAAAAGAGAGTCATCTGTCAAATTAAAACAAAATATGGAAAAAAAGAAATCTGATCCTGAGAAGAATGAAAGCAAAGAAAACATAAATGGAGAGACAGAGCAGCAGATGCTGATGCCAGAAAAAGATGATTCTGGCTCAGAAACCCCTTGTTTAGCTTCAGAAGAAAAGTAAACCCACTTAATTGAAATCTAGGGACCAGAATATAAGTGTCATGGCAGCTTAATGATTATCATAGTTTATAAATAGTGAACATATGTAAAGATTTTTTCCCCTTCCTATATAAGTTGTAAGCCGCCCTGAGTCCCCTCAGGTAAAAGGGCGGCCTATAAATAAACTTAAAATGAAATGAAAAGATTGTACAGGGAAGAATTGCGATGATCTCTGCAGTTAAGCCACCCAGTATCCTAGCAGTTCGATTTGTGTGCTAGAGTTAAACCTGAAGGTTTACACATACACATATAAATATTGCTTCCTGACTGAAACTTCAGAAGTATGATTTAAATATGGGATTATGGTTCCCCCAAAGCATGCTTTATTTGGTTTCAGCAGATAAAGAAGAGTTCTGGTAATGCTGTATCCTACTATGGTATTAAAAGTTCTAACAGTTGGTGGTCACAATAGCCACTGCTGTAATATGCCAAGAATTTTGTCATTCTCTCTAAAAAAAATAATATTTGTAAAATATATTGTCTGAACAATTGAAATGTGTTATTAAAAATTGAGTCCTTTTCTTTTTGGCAGTGTCATTAGTTAACTATTTGTGTCATTCAACTAACCTTGTATTATTAGTGCATTGAAAGGAAATAACCAGAGTTTATGTAATTTTTGAAAATGTTATGTTCTAATGTTAATGAGACAAATCAGCATTTAATAGAAAAGGTTACAAAGATAGAAATTTGAAGTTTGGTTTCATTACGCTGCTGATGTATAGCACTAATACAATACAAACTTTTTAGCTGAACATTTCAGTTGAAGTTTCAAATTAAAACATTCTAACAAATGACTATCCAGCCTGGAGAGGAGAGGCCATTGTTTTCCTTGATAAGTGGCTCCACCTTGTTTAAGTTTCCATAGCTAATACTGAGAAAAATGAATCTTAAGAGCCAGCTAAGGATTATTTTGAAAGACAGCAGGCAATGCAAGGCAGATCTTATTACATAAGGGGCTGCAAACATTGCTACTATGTGTAAAGATAAAATTCTAATCCCTGGCATGTTTTTAAAATTTAGATCCTTCATATTTAACTAAATTACAACAATCTGGAACGTAAAATACAAAATAAACACAATCGTATTCCATTATTAAATGATGGAGAAAGATTGAGAGAGTACCTTTTAAAAAGTGGTGATGCCACTATTGCTTATACCATAGCAAGGTGATCCTTCTTTATATTGTTTTCTTATTGCTCTTATCAAGCAAGGTTTTGAAGAGTGATGAAAATATTATAAAATATTTTGAATCAGCACAGATACTATGTATATCCTATGAGTAATAATGACTTGATATACATCTATCTACACTAAAAAACAATTCCCAATTCCTGCAGAAGTAATTCTACTCTGAAATTGTCACATTAGGTGGCAGCAGCAGCTAGCTGTTTTTGGCTGATTTTATAAAGGTGAGAGAGTCTGATCTGGTTAGGATTTTGCTAGTTCATCAAGAAATTCAAGAATTGTAGATGAGATTGGGCAGTTAGGAAAAAAACCCATCCATGTAAGAAGAAAATGAAGTGAAGTATTGTACGTCATAAATGTAGAGTTGGTATCTACAACAGGTGAGATAGTAAATACTTTCTAAATTGTACAAAGGTTAATTGAATACTTTCAATTTTTAGGGATAAAATCTTTCACATAATAAATTATAGAAAAGATTATTTCTGATCTAATGTTCCCCTGAGGATATTAACTTTATAAGTGCAAGGACAGCCTGGCACTTTAACTTGGCATAAAATAGATCGAGAAATGAGTCTGCTCATTAGAGGTAATTGTTGTTCTGGTGGTGGTGGTGGTGATGATAAAATGGCTGCTAGTATATCACACAACATGGAATCAGATTTTGCAGCATTATAGTCTCTCTTTTTGTGTTTGTCCCTCCCAAATAATTCAAAATGTACAGTATTTGCTGTCTAGTATTTTCTGCTTGATTTTCTTTTCTGTACATCATCTCCATGCTACAAATATATGGAGTATGACAGAAGCCTGTCCTCTTTCCTATAGTATCTTTCAATTTGCAAGGTTTCTGATCTTGCTTTGGTACCTGAAGTTTGGCTTGCCTGTTAGCTTCTCAGTGGCTAAAATATTATTGGCTAACTCATGCTTAATGTGTTGTGTGAATCCAGGGAATAGTTACCTAAATAGTTGGGCTAATTCAGTAAATCATGTTTTCAGTTAGTATGTTTTATGTGAAAGTAGCTAACGTTATTGAAAATTTCAATAGGTAAATTAAGTCAAAAGTGGTGGAGGAAAAAATTATTGCAATAGAAGTCTAATTAGAGATTACCATACCAAATTCTATAAACTAGGAGTGATTAACTTTTTGATGAGGCAAAATGTGTTTTGGGGGAACAAGGACTGAGGTGTGCAGAACAGCGATGTACAATGGGAGAGATGATGATACAGAGTGGGAGATAGTGCTTCATTTGACAAGATTTTTCTTCAGTTTGGGAAGGTGAGTATTTGGAGAATTTATTTTCATATGTAATCTACTTCAGGAGTTAGAAAACACAAATATATGTTTTATATTTAAAAACAGGAAATTGTGTAATGTTTGTTATTGTCTGAATAATTTTGGTTTAGGCATGTAGCAACTACTACAGCATGCTGTAAAAGAGTCTGGGATCCACAAAAGAGTTTGAAGTGATTTGCTGTCACGTTACTGCAGGCCATTCATATCTGCTATGGTCAATATAACCTGGGGAGTAGCCAAGATACCTCCCACACCTATGCAGTATTTTCTTTCAAATCTCAGCTTGTGGTTAGCTACTTAATAATGAAAATGCTACATCTTGCATTTTCAAAGTGGCCAGTAAGGTGGTTAAAACAACACACAACAAAGAGCAAAATATTCCCATAAATAAGCTAATTGCTTAGAAACTTTTTTTCTTGTAGTCAGAAAAAGAAAAAAAAAACCCAGAACCAGGTGAATTTTTCCAAAAAACTAAAGCTACATAATCATTCTCACTAGCTATTGCTACTTCAGAATTTCAGCAGATGGGTGTGTGACAAATATGACAAGTTGAGTAACTTGTGAAGGCTAATTACAGGATTTTAGGTGCTTATGTATGTGGTTAAATTGGTTTAAGTCATTTTATTTCCAAGGTCTTGAAAGGAATAATTCAGAATTTATTTTCTATTTGGGCAGAACATGAGAGAGATAAGACATGGTTTTGTAGTTGAGCACAATTGTTAATCCTATTTCACTAATTGAAGTACAATAGAACTGCATCCCAAGGAAGCTTTTTTATTAAAGCCAACTCCGGCTAACCACTCTTTTTCCATCCAGGACTGTAAACAGTTGCCAACCAATATCCCAGTTACCAAACTACATTCTGGAGTCTAGAATAATTTAAGAACATCCAGACCTTTAATAAGCTGGGCGACCTTGGGCCAATTACTCTCTCAGCCATAGGAAGGAGACAACTCACTTCTGAAAACCTTGTCAAGAAAACTGTAAGACTTGCAGCTAATGCATGGGAACTGTCAAGTAAAACATCTACAGAGAACCAGGTTGGTGGAAGCTAAACTTAAAAAAAAATCATGGTTTCAAAATAACTAAAAACACACATTCACACGGCACAAGGAGAACAAAATTGGAAATAGTTGAATGTCACTAGAACAAACTGCTATTAGTTCGTCTCCTAAATCTGACCAGAGGTGTGTGTTTTTCTCTCTCCGAAACTCTAAATCTCCGTTTGGATTTATCGTCTCAAATTCCTGGTGTCGGGAGTTGTAGACAAATATATCTAAGGGAACTCTAGTTTCAGGCTGCTCGTTATAAATTACCGCAATAAAAATGAAAACACGTGTTTGAAAAATTACTCTCCGTGTCCGGTAAATAGGTTCAGGTCTCGAAATGCCGAGGCTTAAATCCCGAGGCTTCCTTTTTGCACTACTTTGAAAAGAGCTGCCTCGTTGGGTACTGCCTGCTTGACTCGTCATTGTGCGGAACCGACTATGCTTCAGGGAAGAGCCGAGCGTCTCTTAACCCTGGTTGAGCAATCTTTCCGCCCTCAGGCAGTCCTGTGAGACGCACGCACAGGCTCAAGAACGCGACTCTGTGGGGAAAGGAGACCCCCCCAGTCCCGGAGGAACACCAGCGGGGGGAGGGGCGGGGAGCGGACGGCTGAGGCGACTCGATTGCGAGAAACAAACCTTCCTCGTAGAGGGCGGGAACAGGCTTGGGCTGTCGTCGTGGCGATATGCTAATACCACCCTCGGCTCGCTAGGCAAGCCAATGGGACCCAAGTGCGCGGGTAGCGTCAGGCTCAGCCTGCGTGACGTAGGAGAAGTGAGTCTCTGCTGCTGCTGTGGGCCCCGCGGGAAGGGGGAGGGCGTGAATGACCAAAAAAAAAAAAAGTTCTGCGGAGCGTGTGACCCGCGAGCGTGGGCGCCTCGCCGCCGGCAGGTGAGGTGCGGGTTTACCCGGGCAAACTCGGCGTGAAGAGAGCCGCAAAGAAGGCGGTGCGCTCTGGGTTTTTTCCCCGGATTCGGCGTGGTGGGCGGCCGAGCGTCGTTTTAGGGCGCTTAGAAGGCCCCAGAACCTCGTACGAGACTGTGGCGCCGGCCTCGTCCAAGCCCCTACTGAGCCGAACGCTCTCAGGTTTCGGTCCGGTCGCTTGGCTTTGCGTCCGCGCTGTGGCGTCGGCCTCCCCCTCGCTCCAGCCTTGAGAGGTCGCTGGCCTGATGCTCGCTGGCCGGTGAAACCGGGTATACGAGTGGCCCCCGTCTCCAGCCTCCCCTCCTCTGGCTCCGGGAAGCGCAGGATCCAGGACGACCGCTGAAGGGGATCGAGCGAAGGCAGAGCCACTTTCTGCTTTCTCGGAGCAACGCGGTAAATAGAAGAGTTGGCAAGGATGCCCCTGGGCGTTTGGGCCGGAGAAGACAGGGAGCGGGAGGGGAATAGAGTTCGCTTTGCTTTTGCTGACTTTCGCCGCCTCTTGGGTTGCTGGTAAAGCGGGCGGGACTCGGGCCTGCAGTGTTGCCTAAAAAGAGCACCGGTGACCGACCCAGTCGGGCTGCCTTTCAAAGGGTTCTGCCATCTAGGCATAGCAGGAATAAGGGCGGGAATGTAAGAGACCACCTGAGTCCTCCAGGTTCTCTGCATACTCCCTCCCAGGGGTAGACAAGAACAAGGTGTTTCGCTGCCTCAGGTAGAAAGGTAGATGGTCCACAAGGTCAGGCATATCTGCTCTCCCATTGACATTACAAAGGGCAGCACTCATAATCAATAAATAAATAACAGGTTGGTGTCTTTTCAAAGCAGCCGTAATGGACTTTCTGAGGCAGCTGAAGATCCCAGCCCTCCCTACAGAAATTCCCAGAGAAGAGGACAAGCAAGGAGAAATAAGCATCACTCTTCTTCAGTGGCGGTACTGAGCTCAGCCTTTCCCCATTATATTGTCCAGGAGCAAACCTGCCCATATAGTTTTATACTTCAGTGAGAGAGGGCATGTTTTTGACAATTCACCTTCAAATGTTGAAATGGTTGGGACTGGAGGAAATGAAATGGAAAAACATAGGTAAAACATTTTCCCAGAAAATACTGCTGCTGATATTACCTTGTCTGGTAAGGAAACTAAATTGAAACAAGCTTGGAGAGCAAACCACTGCCAGAATAAGTTTTTTTCCCCCTGCTCTTCCCCGCTGACCCCATAAGAGAGAACACAGTTTAAAAATATGATGCTTTAACCTTCATATGTATAATCATATATATAATCATAACTAAAGTGAACTATTTTTTTAAAAGTTGTCCTACATCAAATTGGAAGAAACTTTTTGTTGATATATTCAGATAGCAGCTATACACCCAAAGCTAAGCAGCTATCACAATATGAAAGTTCACAGTTGTAGATAATTGGAATTATTTTGTTTTAAACCTGATACAGTATTTTTTGTTTAATTAATGCCAGATATCTCAGTGATACAGAATTGAACTTTGAAGGATCTTTGTTATTTCTTCTCTTTGTCCAAGTTTTGAAGATGAATGCACAATGTACAGTAAAGTCTAATAAATACTGTGCATCTCTGATTGTTCATATTTGTTTTAAATAATTATTTTTAATTTTATTGAAAATATATATTTAAACCAATGTTATTATGCTTTGCAGTTCTTAAGTTAAGAATTATGATAGTTATCTCAATGAAAATTTTTATGACAAGAGCATACAATTATAAAAAAGTGATTAAGCTTGTTAATAGTTTTTTTTTTGAAATTCTTTGGTTGTGCAAGTAGATCACTTGACATCAGGTGTGTCTAAATGTTGATGAACATTTAGGATTATAAGAATTATCTGAGTATGGATAGAGGTACCGTGTTTTTTGGAGTATAAGACCCACCTTTTTTCCTCAAAAAAGAGGCTGAAAATCTGGGTGTGTCTTATACACCGAATACAGCATTTTTTGCCTCCCGAAGCCCATCCTCTTTGCCAAAATGGCTGTGCATACCCTTATGGAGGCGTTCAGAGATTCCTGGGGGCTGGGGAGGGCAGAAATGAGCAAAAAAATGAGCAGTTTTTTGCCCCCCAGCAGCACTATATAAGCCTCCATAAGGCTATGCATGCAAATTTTTTTAACAAAAAATGGGCCCGTTTTTGCAAAAAATGGGCCGTTTTTTGCTAGCTTTTGACCCTCCCCCGCCAGGAGCACTCTGCAAGCCCCCAAAGGCTGTTCATGCCTTTTTTTTTTTTGAAAAAACGGGCCTGTTTTTGCAGAGTGCAAAAACTTTTTTTTCCTTTTGGAAAGCTCAAACTGATTGATGAGAGTTACATTGATCAAGTGCTATGCCAGCAGAAACACCTTCCTATTTACTGTATTTCTCTCTATCTCTATGTCTCTCTCTCTCTCTGTCCACTTACCTACCTACTACCTACCTACACACACACACACACACACTCCCTACCTATCTATTGTATTTCTCTCTTTTTCTCTCTCTATCCCTTTATCTATCTACCTACCTACCTAACTACTCACTCTCTCTCCCTACCTATCTACTATCTCTCTCTCTCTCTCTCTTTCTCTCTCTCCCTTTATCTACCTACCCACCTACTCTCTCTCTCCCCCTACCTATCTACTGTATTTCTCTATTTCTCTCTATCCCTCTACCTACCTACCTACCCCCTCTCTACCTACCTACTGTATTTCTCTCTATATATATTTCTCTCTCTCTCTATCCATTTATCTACCTACCTACCTAACTACTCTCTTTCTCCCTACCTATCCACTGTATTTCTCTCTCTATTTTTCTCTCTATCCCTCTACCTACCAACCTACCTACTCTCTCTCTCCCCCTACCTATCTACTGTATTTCTCTCTCTCTTTCTCTTTCTCTTTCTTTCTCTCTATCCCTCTACCTACCTACCTTTCTACACCTATCTCTTTCTATTTCTCTCTTATATATATCCCTTTACCTACCTACCTACCTACCTACCTACCTAATTACTCTCTTCCTACCTACCTACTGTATTTCTCTCTCTTTCTCTCCCTGTCTATCCCTCTATCTACCTACTTTAAAAAAAATTCACCTCTTCAAAATCTTGGTGCATCTTATACTTCAAAAAATACGGTAATCAATACATCAGCTCTAGCGAAGGACATGAAATGCATATATATGAGAGCAAGTCCCAATGAATAGAGCAGGCTAACTTTTGTGAAGATAGGCACATAAAGGCATTATCTCAGGCATGTTTCCAGATGCACTGTTGCATAACATTGCAATAATGACTTATGGAATGAAATAATTGAAAGTTTTAATAATTATTTCAATTATTTCAAATAGTTTTCCCTGAATAAAAGTTGCTAACGTAAGACTAATGAGTATCTATGGAAAAGATATACAGTGCATGGGTGGGGCTGGAAACCCAGAGAATCCAAATATGGTTTCTGGTTTACTGAAACTTTAAATCTTAATATTTACATCAGGACATCTGGAGGGCATTACATTGAAGAAAACTGGTACTGGAGAAAAATTTGCACAGGAAGAAATATGTTAGGCAAACATTGAGCTAGACATTGTAGTATTTCCTATTTCTTCTTCTTGGTTTAAGGAAGTCTTTTGTTTCCTTTGCATTGTAATAAGGAAAAGAGAGATAACAAAAAGTCAAGTGCCAACCTGAAGAATAATAGAGTTCTAATATAGTGCAGGGGGTGAGGGGGCATGAGTTGAGCTGGTTAGTATTTTGATGAAAGATTACCAAGGAATATCAGGACTGTAAACCAGATAGAAAAAAAAACCAAGATAAATGAAAGAAAGAACTAAGGATTCTATTTTCTTTCCCAGTAATAGTTGCAAAAGATATTGTATTTTTTGGAGTATAAGACGCTCCGGAGTAGTAGTGGAACAAAATTCTGCCTACCAGGAATTCATCTGGCTAGCGTCCTTAGCCTTGTCAGTTTCAGTTGTGAACAAAAGTTGATTAAATCTAAGCATAGTGTACTAGTAAAGGATATAGTCTTCTTGGGGAGATTTATTTAATAAAAAAAGTAATGAGGGAATGGCTATTTTAAAATTTCCCCTTGTATATTTTAGTGTGCAGCCTGATAAGTGTTTTCAACTAGTGTAGTCTATTTAGATCTCTGTCATACATTCCATCTTAATAAAGTTATCAACTACTAACCTATGGATCCTTTTTCTTTTTTCTCTTTTATAGTTTCTTTGTTGTAGTCCCCATCACAATCTTCATTTTGCTTAAATTTGACTGAAAAAATGTCTAGAAAAAATACTTATTTAAATATTCTGACATTTTTCTTGATGCTAATATTTTTTTATTGCACCTTTTAATTTAAGCCCCTTTTTCTCTCTGATGAATAGGAGTGCTGTTACCTGGGCAGTTGCCTTACATCTGTATAAAAAGTAGCAACACAACATGTGCACACTCACCCCCTCTATATTACTTATTGGCATTTATTGGTATTTTTTCTATTACACACACGCACACAGTACTGTGCAAAAGTCTCATGCCACCATTAGATTTGTTGTTGTAGCAATGGTATAATGAACATATATAATTATATCTCAGTCTCCTTATTACAGTACAACCAGAAAATATAGGAAATTTGTATGCAGTTTTCCAAAAACAGGAAAAAGGCAGGAAAAAAATAGCTTCCATAGACTAAAGTGGCAAGTATGTATTGTGACCTCCCCTTCCACTTGAGCAACAACAGCAGACATCTGGCTCTGACATTGCCAACACCTGTATGTGCCCTACTATTTCATGCCAAACTGACTCCATAATACTCTTTCACTGATCCTTAGGCCAGTCTTTTTGAGCTTTAGCACATCTTAGCTTTTTTACCCTTTTTTCCTTCAACAAAAGTGGTTTCGTGGTTGCTACCCTTCTACAAAGACCATTTCTGCTTCATACAATAGAAGGGTTAACTCAGCATCCCAATAAAGCTGTCAGATGCTGAGCCAGGTCTTTGCTGCCAGGTCTTTGCTGGATTTCCTCCGGTCTCTCAAAAAAGAAACCGAGGAACTTCTCATCAAAATTTGAAAATTTCCTTGTCATTGACCTCTCCTGATTCTTTTCTTTATAACAGTATGAATACCACATCCTGAATATCCAGCTTGTTTGTTGATTTCCCTTTGAGAGTGGCTTTGCTGAGGCAAAAGTATGATTTTATGTCTGTCAAATTCTGTGACCCTTGGCATTTTGATGGGAATGATGTGTTTGAAAGTTGATTTTACTAGCAAGCTTCTAATGAATTAATCTCATACAACATGTGATTATACTGTATGTAATGCTCAAGAATGTCTTGCACAGACTGATCTAATAGACCTTTTTGCACAGCAGTCATTTTGGCATGAAATAGTAGGGCACATACAGGTATTAGTAATGAGAGTACTTAGGGTTCCATTCCATTTAGATTATGGGAACTAGATGTATGCTGTTGCTCTAGTGTAAAGAGAAGTCACGCTACATATTTACCACTTTAGCCTTTAGAAGCTTGGGGGTTTTTTGCCTTTAAAAAAATACTTCACACACATTTCCAGTATTTTCTGGTTATATTTTAATAAGGAGACTGAGGTATGTATGTATGTATGTATGTATGTATGTATGTATGTATGTATGTATGTATGTATATTATACCATAGTACAATAGCAAATCTAATGTTGGTCTAAGACTTTTGCACAGTATTGTGTGTGTATGTATGTATAATGCGTACATACACATACATATATATCTTCTATTATCCCAGTGATATACAATAGTAATTTTTCAGTCCTATTATATCATGATTTTGGCAGGTTTCAAGTTGCGCCACTGTAAACCTTTATCCTGCACCTTATTCTAAAGTGCAGATATGGACAGATCTGTATAAGGGGTCCTTGGTGCTCTCTGAACTTGCTTGTTTTTTTTTTTTGGTTTTTTTTTTGCAGATGTTTCATTTCCCTAACTAGGTAACATCATCAGTGCTATGTATAAATATTTGTAAAGATTACTAATGTATTATTCAGTAGTCCTCCCATTTGTTGGCTAGTAGCTAGTGTGTTGTTGTTTTTAAGCAAGATTAACTTGAAAGATTGATGTGACAAAGTGCTGAATATCGAGCTCTGTAGAGTTGTGCAGTGATCTTCATTCAAAACACAAAATGTGATTTGCAATGTGCATAGCCCTGCTATAGCATCTAGAGTGATCAGGTTAAAGAAGCTGTATTTTTTTTTCTGGCCTTGGCTGGCTGCCCTCCACTGCTAATGCATAAGCCTGGGAAAATATACATTTGGTTTTAAAATGTCCTGATAATATTCCAGATCTTTGTGCAACCCTAAAGTTCAGCACAACTGACTGTTTGGTTATCACACATCAGTATTACTTAGTCGATGTGTAATTTACCTTAATTTAAAAGTTGTTTTATATATATTTGTAATCGAAGATGCTTTATTTAAAGGTTGGGTAAATGTAGGAGGTCAAAACTATGTAATCTTAAGAGAAGTTAAAAGCTTTACTGTAATATGTTGCTTCTATGTTTTAACCCTAGTTTTTTGGGGAGGGTGTTGGGTGGATTAAAAAAAAACTCATCTATTTCCTATAAATAATTATTGAATTATTATACTACTGTTAACAGAATGAAAAAAATATTCAAACTATTCTATTCTTGTAGCAAATATATTTTATAAATTTGTTACAAAATTAGTAACTAATGATGTACCACTATTAAGTTACATTGGATTCACACATTGAGGTAATTTATAAGGTAATTTGTTATTTTATAAAGTAGGAACCCAGTTCATTACTTATGAAGATAACTATTGATTTACAGGTTAATATGTTTTAAACCATTATGGTTATTTAAAATGTAGTTAATGAAATGTTACATAATGGCGACAGTACTGATATGTAAAGAGAAGATACTGTAGATTGGGATGGGAGAGATAATCAATCAGGTTGCATTTAATTGGGAGGAAGCCCAGGTATTTAAATGAAAAATCATTTTTATAAACATATAGATATCACAATTAGAACTGCAATTTTGCATAATCTTCTTAAATTCTGCTTTGTTCAGTATAAATTATATATCTTTAAAATTGCTTTGTAAATTTAATTTTTGGAATACCATATTAAAAATATGTATTTTTAAAGGTTTTGAAATAAGATCATCTATGAAAAGAAGGCTGGGGTCATACCCTTAATAATTATAGGAAAGTTGGCATAGTACACAGTTGGAGTTGAAAAGGTGGGAAAAACTGCATTTGTCCTTGCTGGGTAGAATAGCGGCAGTAAAAATGAACATTTTACCAAAATTTTTATTTCTTTTTCAAATGTTACCAATACTTAAAAGAGATGCGAATCTTTTAGAATGGCAGAAGGGTATCAATAAATTTGTGTGGGCAGGAAAGAAGCCGAGGGTAAAGATGAAAATAATGCAAGATGCACGTGAAAGAGGAGGATTGAAATTACCTAACTTAAAATTATACTATGACGCAGTGGCATTATCTGCAATTAGTGATTGGATTCATCTAACTAATGACAGAATTTTGAATATCGAGGGATATGACTTGTTATATGGTTGGCATGCTTACTTGTTATTTAACAAAAAAACGGATAAGAAATTTAAAAATCACATCTTAAGAAATGCTTTATTGAGGGTTTGGAAAAAATATCAACATAAATTAAATGATAAAGTGCCCATGTGGGCAATTCCTAGACATGCAATTGAAAATATGAATGTAGAACAAAAACACGATAGAACCACCTATAGACAACTTCTTATCTCAGAAAGAGGGGTGATGGAACTAAAATCTTTAGAGGTACTTAAAGAAGAGAAGGTAGTTCAAACGTGGTTTCAGTATGGTCAATTACAGGCTAGGTGGAAAATAGATCAAAAAATTGGCTTTGTAAAAGTTGAGGATAATTTGTTTAAACAAATAAGAGATCAAAGCTCAATGCATATAAAGAGGATATATAATGTATTAGTACAGATGGATTCTGAAACGGAACTGATTAAGGATTGTATGATAAAATGGGCTCAGAATATTGAGGAACCAATAATGCTTGAAACATGGGAAAGAATCTGGGTAAGAAATGTGAAATTTACACAAGCACAAAACTTGAGAGAAAATTTTTATAAGATGTTTTATAGATGGCACCTATATCCTAAAAAGCTTGCCTCTATGTATCCAAATGTTCAACCTAAATGTTGGAGATGTGGTTCTTGTGATGCTACATATTTTCATATATGGTGGACATGTCGTAATGTCAAGGCATTTTGGATAAAAATATGGTGGATCCTGCAAAACATCTTTAAAAGAAGGATAAAATTTACCCCCCAGTTGTTTTTACTGGGTATATGTATTGATTTTACAGCAGCAGAGACTAATTTGGTTCTGTATTTAATAACGGCAGCAAGACTCTTGGTGGCGCAGTATTGGAAGAAGAAAGATTTACCTACAATTCAAGAATGGACTTTGAAAGTTATGAACTTAGCCGAAATGGCCAAAATCTCAGCATATCTCAAAGAACATTCAAACGAGAGATATAAACGAGACTGGAAAAAATGGATTGATTACATAAAAAGTAAATATGGGACTAAGAAACTCCAGATAGCTTATGCTTAGTATCAGTAATAATTTAAATTGTTTAAAATTTGGGTAACAGTAAGAAGCTGAGTTCAATGTAGAGATATTTTAGACTGTGATTGTTCAAAAGTTATACCACGTATGGTCTTTGGGAAGTCGGGGGGAGGGAAGGGAGGTGGGGATTTAGGGGGAGGGGGGAGGGGGGAAATACAATATGTGTTAAATTCCATGATTGTATTTGTATACTGTGGCTTTTCAATGTTAGTGCGAAAATAGAACAAACCGAATATACTGGAAGGTAATAGATACCGAAGGAAAGAGTCGAGTGAAAGAAGAAGGAGGGTGGAGAGGGTGAGAGAGAGGAGGAGGAGAAGGGAGGGAGGGAATGGAGAGGGTGTGATAGGGTTAAGGTTAGAAAGAAGGGGAGGGGAAGTAGGCGTAGAGGGGTGTGTGAGAAGGAAGAATGAAAGTTGGAGGGGGTTGAAAGAGGGTGTATGGCGGGTCAAGGTGGTATACTGGGTTTGTATTGTAGAGGGCATTTTCTATATATGCCCTGATTAAGCACAGTGAATATGTGATTGTATAGAATGAAAACATAATAAAATATATATATATATATATATAAAAAAACTACAATATCAAAAAAATAAAAAATAAAAAAAAATAATTATAGGAAAGAGTAAATATAAAAAGGCTTTTCTACAGGTATAAAGATTGCTCTACCATTTATATTTGTTTTTGTACATGCTTAATAACAGGATAGAAACTCGTAAGAGGAGAGTTTCTTTTGAATAACTTAGATTTGCAAGAATATAAAGCTGACATTTACACATAGAAGGAAAGAAAAAACTCTAATAATTTTTCTCTTTAATTTAAAAAAGCAAGTATAACTTGATTTAACAGAATAACAAAGTTATTTGGGACCTTGAAAGTCTTCTAGTCCAAATTCCTGCTGAAGCAGGAAACCATATTAGACAAATGGTTGTCCAATCTTATCTTAAAAATCTCCAGTGTTGGGGCATCCCCAGCTTCGGGAGGCAAGCTGTTCCACTGATTAGTATTCTAACTGTCAGGAAATTTGATTCTAGGTTGGATCCTTCTTTGATTAGTTTCCATCCATTGCTTCCTGTTCTGCCTTCTTGTGCTTTGGAGAATAGGTTGACCCCCATCTTCTTTGTGGTAGCCCCTTGTGGAAGACTTCTGTCATGTCACTTCTAATCCTTCTTTTTGTTATACTAGACATAACCAATTCCTGAAATTGTCCTTTACATGCTTTAGCCTCCAGTCCCCTAATCATTTTTGTTGTTCTTTTCTATACTCTTTAGAGTCTCTACATCTTTTTTTTTACATTTTTTTGCATATTAATGCAGCCTAGGACTGCATTGGCTTTTTTGACTACATTGGCTTTTTTGGCAGCTGCAGCACACACTGCTAGCTCATATTTATGTGATTGTCCACTAGATCCAAGATTGTTATTAGTATTGAACCAAGTATCACCTATTCTATACCTGTACATTTGTTTTTCTTGCCTAAATGTAGAACATTACTTTTTTACCACTGAATTTCATTTTGTTAAATGGGGCCCAATGTTCAAGTCTGTCAAGATCCTTCTATATCTTAAGCCTATCTTCTGGAGTGTTGGCTTTCAGCTCTGATGAGTTCTATCTATCCCCTCATCTAAATCATTGATGAAGATATTGAAGGATACTGGGTATAAGGCAGAGCCTTGACGTAATCCATTGCATGCTTCCATTCATGTAGTGAGTATGCTTTATTGCTCTATATAATTGCAAGAAAAAACTTTATAATATTGTGTTGCCCAAACTGGTGTATTCTATAGGCATGTACAGTGGGGCAAAAAAGTATTTAATCAGCCACAAATTGTGCAAGTTCTCCCACTTAAAAAGATGAGAGAGGCCTGTAATTGACATGATAGGTAGACCTCAACTATGAGAGACAAAATGAGAAAACAAATCCAGACAATCACAGTGTCTGATTTGGAATGTTTTTTTTTGCAAATTATGGTGGAAAATAAGTATTTGGTCAATATCAAAAGTTTATCTCAATACTTTGTTATATATCCTTTGTTAGCAATGACAGAGGTCAAATGTTTTCTATAAGTCTTCACAAGGTTGGCACACACTGTTGCTGGTATGTTGGCCCATTCCTCCATGCAGGTCTCTAGAGCAGTGATGTTTTTTGGCTGTCGCTGGGCAACACGGACTTTCAACTCCCTCCAAAGGTTTTCTATGGGGTTGAGATCTGGAGACTGGCTAGGCCACTCCAGGACCTTGAAATGCTTCTTACGAAGCCGCTCCTTCGTTGCCCGGGTGGTGTGTTTGGGATCATTGTCATGCTGAAAGACTCAGCCACGTTTCATCTTCAATGCCCTTGCTGATGGAAGGAGGTTTGCGCTCAAAATCTCACGATACATGGTCCCATTCATTCTTTCCTGTACACGGATCAGTCGTCCTGGTCACTTTGCAGAGAAACAGCCCCAAAGCATGATGTTGCCACTCCTGTGCTTTACAGTCGATATGGTGTTCTTTGGATGCAACTCAGCATTTTCTGTCCTCCAAACATGATGAGTTGTGTTTCTACCAAACAGTTCTACTTTGGTTTCATCTGACCATATGACATTCTCCCAATCTTCTTCTGGATCATCCAAATGCTCTCTAGCAAACTTCAGACGGGCCCGGACATGTACTGGGTTAAGCAGGGGGACACGTCTGGCACTGCAGGATCTGAGTCCCTGGCAGCGTAGTGTGTTACTGACGATAGCCCTTGTTACGTTGGTCCCAGCTCTCTGCAGGTCATTCACTAGGTCCCCCCGTGTGGTTCTGGGATTTTTGCTCACCGTTCTTGTGATCATTTTGACCCCACGGGGTGAGTTCTTGCGTGGAGCCCCAGATCGAGGGAGATTATCAGTGGTCTTATATGTCTTCCATTTTATAATTATTGCTCCCACAGTTGATTTCTTCACACCAAGCTGCTTGCCTATTGCAGATTCAGTCTTCCCAGCCTGGTGCAGGTCTACAATTTTGTTTCTGGTGTCCTTCGGCAGCTCTTTGGTCTTCACCATAGTGGAGTTTGGAGTGTGATTGTTTGAGGTTGTGGACAGGTGTCTTTTACACTGCTAACATGTTCAAACAGGTGCCATTAATACAGGTAATGAGTGGAGGACGGAGGAGCCTCTTAAAGAAGAAGTTACAAGTCTGTGAGAGCCAGAAATCTTGCTTGTTTGTAGGTGACCAAATACCTATTTTCCACCATAATTTGCAAAAAAATTCCCAAATCAGACAATGTGATTGTCTGGATTTGTTTTCTCATTTTGTCTCTCATAGTTGAGGTCTACCTATGATGTCTCTCTCATCTTTTTAAGTGGGAGAACTTGCACAATTGGTGGCTGACTAAATATTTTTTTGCCCCACTGTATTGCATCATTATAATCTTTTTCAACATTGTTGGTGCATAGATAGCTAGAACAAAATCTTCCTTTGGATAGGATTACAACTGGTATACTAGTCTAAATTAGTAAGCAGTATTGCTAGCTGCTACCTGAGCTTCCCATTAAAGTGGAATCCAGGACAACTGCCAAGCTGCATATTTGGTCCTTCAGGGAAACTCTAAGATTAGTTGTGAGCCTTCATATACAATAACTGATTCCTTTATCCAGAGTACCTCAGTTTTATGTAATTAAATTTGAATAACTTATTCTTCCTTCTCCTTTTGAAAACTACTATTGGGCTATAAGTGTTATTTACAGTACAGATGAAGCAGAATGTTTCAGTTAAAGTTTGATTTAGAAATTATATGTCTATTGTGGAACTATTTTTATTTTATTTTGTCGTTGTCAGCCACTCAGTCGTGTCCAATCCTCAGCCACTCTATGAATCTGCCCTCTCCATGCCCCTCTGTCCCATACGCCTTCCTTCAGGTCTGCCATGTTCATCCCAGTGTCACCCTTGTGTCCAGCTAAGGGGTACTAGGGTGGCCCCTTCTTCTGCTGATCACTCACAGCATGATTGACTTTTAGAATGAGTCACTTCTTATGACATAACCAAAGTAAGACAGCCTCTATTTGACGATCTTGGCTTCAAGTAATATTTTTGGGAGATTTGGCCTAGGACTTCTTTGTTTGTTATTTTGCAACCCATGTAAGATGCGTAATGGTCGCCTCCAGCACCACAGTTCAAAGGCATCCACTTTTCTCTTATTTGCCTTTTTCAAGAGTCCAAATTTCATAGCCATAAGTAGCAATTGGAAAAAATGTTACATTAACTAATCTGCATTTTATTGTGAGACCAATGTCTTTACTCTCCAGAAGTTATTCATACCAAGCATTGCAGTTCTTCCAAATGCTATTATACGCCTTCTAATCTCAGGGTTGCAGTCACCACTTTAGTCGATTTTAGAGCCCAGGAAGATGAATTCCTTTAGTGTTTCTCATGGTCAATCTACATTTTGGCCTGTGTGTTCTCTAGAGTTGTCAATATCTTATGTTAACATGTAGTCTAAATTCTTTACTGTCTTATTTGACTCTCAGGATTAACCGCCTTGCTTTCCACAAGCAATGTCTTATCTATCATCTGCATACTGGAGGTTGTTGATATTCATTATACCAATTTTAACTTCAATGGTAATTCTTCTAAATGTGCATTTCTCATAACTATATCAGTCATGTATAAATTTTATGGTATATATTTTATTTCATTCTTACTTATTAGTTTTATATTCTACTCTTCCTTAAGGAGCTCAGGGCACTGTACAAAGCATTTTTTCCTTCTGTGACTGAAGGTGGACTAGAACCTGTCTCTCCCCATTGCCAGTCCAGAACTGTGCTCATTGCATTATATTGCCCTTGAATTTTTATAATTGTTCTTAAAGTAGTTGTGCTTATATCTGTTGTTTTCGTTTATTGAGAATATACTTCATTGCAGAATTCTAGTGTGACAACATTTCTTTGAAAGAAAAAAAAAAGATGGTTCAGCAAAATTTATGGTGCCAGGTATGAAAGATGTATTGAGTGCTATCATGTTTAATTTAACATCATTAACAGTAAAGCTTAATTAACTGGTAAGTAGTTGTTTATTTTTAGTATAGTAAGAAAATAAACTTTTTAAATTTAGTTTCCTCTCTCTCTCAGGGTTGAACATATAAACCTAGGCACTGCTGTAACTTTGTGTGTTATATAGATACCGAAATTGCCAAAATGAAATAGCCCAAGGCTTCTTGTACATGTTAAGGACTTGTTTGGTGCTTTTTATGACTTATTCTGCATAAAACTATTTTAATAGCTGGATTTTAATACATAGATTGGAACTGTAATTTCATGAATAAATTAGAGTGAACTAATTAAGATGAGCAGGGTTGATACTGAAAGGGTAAGAAATCCTCACATGGTCTTAGTTTTAGAATATAAGTTTTTACTCATTCATCACTCAAAACTAGAAATGTAATAAATATAGTGTTAATACTTTTCTGGATTTGTTGCAACATTTGTAGCACCTTAAAAATTGGCATAAGGTCTGGCTGATTATATCTAATTCATCAAATTAAGCTGATACATAAGGTTCCTTTTAACATTGTTTCAGCTAAGAATCTGAGTCCTGTATGGAAATCCTTTAAGAGGGGTTCCAGCACTACACTTAGAATTCATAAAGGATCTCGTGCATTCTTGTCCCGCAATAAATATGCTGTTATGCAGCATGAATATGATTGCATTTGCTACAGTGGAATATGCTGCAATGCTATATAACAATAAAAAACCTTACCATACAAATATATACTAGGAAGTAAGCCTTACTGAATACAGTCACATTTATGTCCTGAATTTAGAATTAGAATTTTTTTTTTTTAGAATTTTTATTAGAATTTGTAGGCCGCCCTTTTCCCTGAGGGGACTCAGGGCGGCTCACACAAAAACTGGGAAAGGGGAATACAGACAGTAGGACAAAACATGTAATAAAATAGCAAACAACAAACACTCATCATTCGGGCGGGTAACTATCCTATCCCCAGGCCTGACGGGCGAGCCAGTTCTTCAAGGCTATGCGGAAGGCCTGGACGGTGGAGAGGGTACGAATCTCCACGGGGAGCTCGTTCCAAAGGGTCGGGGCTACTGCTGAGAAGGCCCTCCTCCTTGTAGTTGCCAGCCGACACTGGCTGGCCGATGGAATACGGAGGAGGCCTAATCTATGAGATCTTATCGGTCGTAGGGATGTAATTGGCAGAAGGCGGTCTCTCAAGTATCCAGATCCACTGCCATGTAGGGCTTTATGGGTGATTAATAGCACCTTGAAGCGCATCCGGAGATCAACAGGTAGCCAGCGCAGCTCGCGGAGGATAGGTGTTATGCGGGTGAATCGGGGTGCACCCGCAATCACTCGCGCGGCTGCATTCTGCACTAGCTGAAGTCGCCGGATGCTCCTCAAGGGCAGCCCCATGTAGAGCACATTGCAGTATTCCAGCCTAGAGGTCACAAGGGCCCGAGTGACTGTTGTGAGAGCCTCCCGATTCAGGTAGGGTCGCAACTGGCGCACCAGGCGAACCTGGGCGAATGCCCCCCTGGTCACAGCCGTTAAGTGGTGGTCAAATGACAGCTGTGGATCCAGGAGGACTCCCAAGTTGCGAACCCTCTCTGAGGGGTATAAAATTTGACCCCCCAGCCTGAGTGGTGGAATAATAGCCAAATCTTTGGGAGGGAAACACAACAGCCACTCGGTCTTTTCTGGGTTGAGCACAAGCTTGTTCACCCTCATCCAGTCCATAACGGCCTCAAGACCCCGGCTCATCACGTCAACCGCTTCATTGATTTGGCACGGGGCGGACAGATACAATTGCGTATCGTCCGCATATTGATGGTATCTAATCCCGTGCCTGCGGATGATCTCTCCCAGCGGTTTCATGTAGATGTTGAATAGTAGGGGGGATAAGACCGAACCCTGAGGCACCCCATAATTTAGGGGCCTAGGGGACGATCTCTGCCCCCCCACTAACACCGACTGCGACCTGTCCGAGAGGTAGGAGGAGAACCACCGTAACACGGTGCCTCCCACTCCCACCTCCCGCAGTCGTCGCAGAAGGATACCATGGTCGATGGTATCGAAAGCCGCTGAGAGGTCAAGGAGGACCAGGATGGAGGAACGTCCTTCATCTCTGGCTCTCCAGAGATCATCCATCAATGCGACCAAAGCGGTTTCTGTGCTGTAACCGGGCCTGAAGCCTGACTGGAAGGGGTCTAGGTAGTTTGCTTCCTCCAAGGACCGTTGGAGCTGGAAGGCCACCACCTTCTCAACAACCTTCCCCAGGAAGGGAAGGTTGGAGACTGGACGATAGCTATTAAGAACAGCTGGATCCAAGGATGGTTTCTTCAGGAGGGGTCTCACCACCGCCGCTTTCAGTGCGGCGGGGAAGTTCCCCTCCCGAAGGGAGGCGGTCACAACCGCCTGGATCCAGCCTCGTGTCACCTCACTGCAGTTAGTAACCAGCCATGAGGGACACGGATCCAAAACGCAGGTGGAAGTACTTACAGCTCTCATGGCCTTGTCCACATCCCCGGGGGTAACGTCTTGAAACTCAACCCAGAGCTGTTCTACTTGGTCCCCCTGCGCCTCGGCTGGAACTGCGGGGGTGGAGTCCAAGTCCGACCGAAACCGAGCAATTTTGTCCGCTAAGAATTGGGCATATTCTTCAGCTCTGCCCTGCAAGGGTTCCCCCGCCTCCCTTTTGTTCAATAGGGAGCGGGTTATCCTAAACAGGGCGGCTGGGCGGGACTCAGCGGATGCTACCAGGGTGGCTATGTGCGATCTTTTTGCTGCCCTAAGTGCCCTGGTGTATTCCCTGGTGCAGGTGGTTACCATTGCCCGGTTCGATTCGGACTTATCGGACCTCCAACGGTGCTCTAGGCATCTCCTCCGGCGCTTCATCTCCCGGAGTTCCTCGGTGAACCAAGGGGGTCTCCGGGATCCGCCGCCTCGGAGGAGCCGCAGTGGCGCAATCCGGTCGAGGGCCTCCGACGCTGCCGAGTGCCACGCAGCAGCCAGAGTCTCCACCGGATTGTGGGCGAAAGAGTCAGGAATAACCCCAAG
Organism: Thamnophis sirtalis; assembly: GCF_051295495.1. NCBI lineage: Eukaryota > Metazoa > Chordata > Lepidosauria > Squamata > Natricidae > Thamnophis > Thamnophis sirtalis. Next base: position 49,103,492 of record NW_028261387.1, read on the forward strand.
CTCTGTCTGGAACCTTACTGGCTCCATAAGACGCCTGGGGCGGAACCACCTGGTCGGTTCCTCCTCCCTACAGTGGGGGTTTGGCCTCCGGAAGTCGAGCCTCAGTAGGCAATGGTCTGACCACGACAGGGGTATGATGTCACTCCCCCTCAGACCAAGATCACAAATCCACTGCTCCGAGAGAAATACGAGGTCAAGCATGTGTCCCGCTGAATGGGTTGGGCCCTGAATTACTTGGGTCAAGCCCATGGCTGTCATGGAAGCCATGAACTCCTGCGCCCCATCAGAGTTTTCACCGAGCGACGGCAAATTAAAGTCCCCCAGGACCATCAACCTAGGGAACTCAATTGCCAGCTCGGCTACCGACTCGAGGAGCGAGGGGAGGGCTGCTGCAACGCTGTTGGGAGGCAGGTACGTTAGCAGCAGACCCACTTGACCCTTGAGGTCCAACTTTAACAGCAAAGACTCACACCCGACAATCTCCGGAGCAGGGACCCTACGAGGAACTAACGACTCTCGGATAACAGCGGCCACACCCCCACCCCTTCCCTGGGCTCTCGGCTGATGCAGCACCTGAAATCCTTCTGGGCACAGCTCTACAAGGGGGACTCCTCCCTCTGGGCCCAGCCAGGTTTCAGTAATACATGCCAGGTCTGCCCTCTCGTCTAAAATTAAGTCCCGGACGAGAGGAGCTTTATGTACAACAGACCTGGCATAAGTAAGTATACATAAGATTCAACAGTAAACTTCTACTTTTCCTGATTATTTTTATGCTTAAAGTGGAAATCTATTTTGCTCTTTTGCAGCTTCCCTCTACTATACTTGGAATGTTCCTTATGCTGATATGGTAACTTCAGAGTGTCAGTCATCACAGGTGAACAAAGGTAATAATCCCATATTAAAGAATATAATTTACAGTTTTTACATTTCAGTTTTGAGCTTATGTGTATTTGCATATTGCAGATTAGATAGTTATTCTGAGTAGTGAAAGCAATACATGCAGAGATTCACCTTGTAAGAAGCCTGAGATACTAGTACTGGATATCTATTTAAAGTTTAATTGTAAAATACATTCATGGGTCAGTGGATGCATATTATTCTTTTCATTCAAAGCAGTGGAGTATGAGTTTATCTCTGAGTTTTTACTAGTATGCTAAAATCACTACTCACTTTTGATGCTTCATCTCTGTTGCTTGCATCTTATTTCTATAAGACGATGTTTAAAAATAAGAAAAATTAAAGTGTTGGATGAGGTTTGTTAAGGGTCATGAGCTTGATATCAATAGTATTTTGTAGAAGACTAAATTAGCCTATGAAATTATTCCAGACTATAATTTTATAAATATTGTGTGGTAAATACTATGCTGCAAGAAAACATTAACATTTCAAGGATTGTTATAGGTTCTTCTTGGAACTTAAGTGTCTGATGCACAAAATCTGCACCATTAGTCTGTTGAAGTTATAATTTCTAAACAGAAAAATGAAAATGTATACTTTCTTGCCTTTATGAAATGAATTATGGTATACAACTTCATTCCTGTTGTGCATTTTTTTTAAAAATAGAACAGCATAGAACTGTGATGGCGAACCTGTGGCACAGGCATGCAGAGCCCTCTCTGCGGGCACATCAGCCATCGCCCCAGCCCAACTCCATTGTGCATGCGTGCGTGCCCCTCTGGCCAGCTGTTCTTTGCATTTTGGGGCTTCGTGCAGTGCCTCCGTGCCCCATTTTGGCTTCCAGGTTGGCGCAGGAGGCTTTCCAGGCCCAAATCAGGGTGTGGTGGGATGTGTGTGGCCTCCCACACCCTATTTTGGCTTTTAGGTTGGTGCACAAGGCCTTCCAGGCCCAAAATGGGGCATGGAGGGTGCATGCATGGGAGAAGGGGTATGCGCATGCGCCTCCACAACCCATTTTGACCGTACATGTGAGGGGTGTGTGCGCGGGATGAGTGCGGGGGGGGGGGAGATTACACATGCATTGCATTATGGGTGCAGGCAGGCGCACACGCTTTTGACACTCAATGACAAAAAGGTTACCCATCACTGGCATAGAACGTTGTAATGGTTTACTATATTGTTAGGTGGATTTATCAATTAATATAATATGGTCAGTGTAGCTAGCACATGACCACACTGCTCAACAAAAGCAAAATCTGGGTAAAAGAAGCAGGTACAGTGTCCCCTAGAATTTTGTGCAGTCTTGTCTTAGTTATGTTGGTCTTATAGGTTTTCTGGCCTGCTAAGAGCATTAAGTGCTGGTCAATATAATTCTATGGCAAATGAAGATTTGTTAGCTTGAAGCAGTGTATGCGAAAATAAATAGATATCCCACTTAGTGTGGATTTCTGCTGAACAGCTACATGATAGCTTGACACATATTCAGTATCTATGTCTTTTTGTTATAATTTGAATTACTACTTTTATATAAGAAATCTCTTTGAAGCTAGAATTTTAAAAAGCAGATTATCTGGGCATCTATTTATTTGTTCTCTTTGCTAGTTATAAAGAAAATCCACGATTTTTTGCAATTAAATTACTATCATTAATTGGAAATATAAGTGGATTTTGCTGAGTATTTGAATAGGAGATTACATTAATATATTACTTTTGCTTGAACAGTGTCAGTATTGGATCAAATAATCTTCCTATAATATATGTTTTCATGTATGTGTACTGAATAATTATATATAAGAAGCTTCAATAATTGTATTGTGGAATTTTAGAGCCTGCTAAAATCTCCTCCGTTTCCCTGTATACAGAAATGGGTTACCTTTAAATAAAATACAAATTATATGAAATCAGTCTCTGCAGTTTTAGAATTAAAATATACTATTTATAGAGCTAGAGTGTATTAAAACAACATATAATTGTCTGATTGCACAATTAATAATTGTAGTGTTTTAAAGGATTGGTTCCATTAGGCTTTGAAAAAAATCTTTGTAGAAAAATAAATCAGTCTTCTCTATGTATTAACCAGAAGAAATAAAACACTACAGTGATGCCCTAGTCCTATTAATTAAGCATTCAAATTTCTATAATACTTTTTTGGTAACTTATATTAAGATCTTGAATGTTTTGCTACTAAAATAATTTTCTGGCATTCTTTTAATGTCAATGTAATATTAGTAGTAGTGACATATAATATGGTAAGAAACATGAAAGATGATGCAAGGAATGTTGTTCCTCTTATAGACTTCAGATTTATGGAATACCGAAAACCAATATAACACTTTAAACTCTGCAAGAACATTTTTCTTACTGTGTAAAGGCAAAACATGCTTGAACTATTTGAAATTACATCTACAATTTGCTCATATCTATTTCTCTAAGCTACTTGAGTAAAGTCATTGGCTAAATTTATAGAAGAATCTATGTATCATATCTAACAATAATTTTATGAATGGCCACTAGCAGGGTAGAAATTAACGTTTTCTTTTCAACCTTTTATTTTACTATTAATCTCACTGTTGTTCTGCCCATAAAAATAAGGGGGGGGGACAAATTGGATGTGTGCTTAAACTCCTATATCGGGATAATGTACCACACATATATAACATATTTCCCAAAGCATATATTGCAATCAATATGTTGGTTTTAAGATTATAGTATTTTTTTTTCTTCTGAAGCAACAGATTAACAGATTAAATAATTTTTCTGGAAATTGTAACCACAACTTTTATCTAAAAGGGGCTGTCTTTATGTAAATGCTGAGAGCAAAATTTTCAGAGTTTAAGAAATGGGACACTTCTTCCTAACCATTTTAACGTTGGTTGTTATATTCAAAAGACAGAAAGGAACATTTTGTTTGCTATCCTCATTCTAACCCTAATTTGCTATCCTAATTCTAACCTTTTATCTCTGAAATATTTTTCAAATTCTTAATAAAAAATTCTGCATGCTTTTTTTCTTGTAAGAAAAGTTCTCAGTCATAGACTGAGAGAGCTGGAAAGCATCATTTAGATATTGAATCCAGTCCTCTGTTCAGTGCAGGAATCCAAATCAAAGCAGTTGTGACAGATGGCTGTGTACCCTTTGTTTGAATGCATCCAGTGATGAGAAACTCACTTCCTCTCTGCTCATTTGGTATTGCTATCAAACAACTCTTACTTAAAAGGCATTTTTCTTTAATGGTAAACAGGAATGTGCTACCCTGTAATATAAAACTATTATCCCATGTTTGCCCACTGGATCCTAAACAACAAATCTTGGTCTTCTTGTGATTGAGATTTTTTCTTAAAGATTGTTTTCAAATTCAGTTTTCACTTTCCCCCCCCCCCCCATGATATATGTATTAGTCATTATGATCCTACATTTTTTTTCTTTGAAACTCTGTATGTATTCCATGGAAATCTGCAAGTTGCATTCAGGAGCAGTTGTAAAATATTACCAAAACACCCAATATATTGATTTGCATTCTGGGCAGAAAGGACAGAATAAAAATATTACAAATGTTATGCTTTATTCATTCTTACGATGATACACCGGTATAAACTATGCATAGTAATCTGCAACTTTAATTACAATTTTATATTTAGTATACAGCCATTATTTTGTTTGTACTTACTGAAATGTCAATTTCAGTAAATAATAAGTCCTTTGTACTGGCAAGAGAATGTACTGGGATAAATGAGTAAGCAATAATCATTTTAATTTTCAGACAGACAAACAATATTAATGTCTATAGAAACATTGTCTTGCAATCTATTTTTAGTTGGTTGAAAAATGGAATAAAATATTCATTTAGTAAACAAATCTATTTAACATTTTATGTAGACAGTCCCATAGCAAAGGAGTAATGCACACATCTTTTGGTGACCATTTCTCCCTTAACACCCAATTTGGGTATTGTTTTCCAATTCAGTAGCTTCGGCTCTGTGTGTGTGTGTGCGTGTGTGTGTGTGTGAATGGATAGATCTAATTGAAGATAAACTCTTTCAAATTATGCTTCTGGTAATTTCATAGACATGCCATTCAGTTTTCTTTGCCTATAATTATAGAATTTCCAAGCAATCCTCTATCCAGATATTAACTAGGACTTTGTGGTGCTTAGCCTCTGAAATCACATAAGGTTGGTATATGCTGCTATCTGCTAATAATTGCATATATTTTAAACTATATCTGGAAAAGGTACTGTCACATACTCCCTTTTAATTATAGTTTTCCTTTGAGACCTTTAATGATGCATATTGAAGAAAGCAGGATGGATGGATTTATGGTTTTTGTTTTTGTGTACAAATAAGTAATGTGATAGATTAAAAATTGTCTTTATTTAAATTCATAGTATATTTATGTATCATCAGATACTTGTATTTGACAAATTTAGATCTTATCTTTCCTTCAAAAGGTCAAGGCAAGATGCATTGCATTCCCTCTTCCAGTTGTCCTTAAACAAAAAAGGTAGGTTGAGCTAAGACATAGTGAAGTCATATAGTAAATTTCTGTCAGAGGTGGACTTAAACCTGGGTCTTCCCAATCTAAGTTCAATGTCCTTTTTACACTATATTCTTTCTCTCATGGAACTCTCTTAGTTGCAATATTATAAGCAGTGGTGGGATTCAATTTTTTTTACTATCGGTTCTGTGGGTGTGGATTGGTGGGCATGGTGTGGCATGGTTTGGTGGGCATAGCTTGGTCTTGGCAGGGGAAGGTTACTGTAAAATCTGCATTCCCACCCCACTCCAGAGGAAGGTTACTGCAAAATCCCCATTTCCTCCCAATCACCTGGGACTCGGGAGGCAGAGGATAGATGGGGCAGGGCCAGTCAGAAGTGGTATTTACCGGTTCTCCAAACTACTTAAAATTTCCGCTATTGGTTCTCCAGAACTGGTCAGAATCTGCTGAATACCAGATATGATTGCAAGGCTATATAAATTGTTCACACATTTATTCACTCATTTTTGCTTTATATACTGAAAATGTTTTCATTGTGAGACATGATAGTGCTGATATGGTTGGTAAAGGAGATAAGAAAGAATTGCTTTGATAATTCAGTTATTCTTAATAATTCGTAGAAGGACAAGAAACTTGGTAAAGATTTACTGGAGGAAGAAATGATTTTTAAAAGGAAGATGGAGCAAAGCAAGAAATAACTACTACAACGGTATAAGGCACACTAAGATACAGTAGACAAAGGTAATTAGATTACCATAATGTATGGATGGAAAAAACTGCTGGTTTAGAGTTAGATTGTGTTTCCTGGCCCCCCCGGAAGGGCAAAAAATCAGCTGGCTGGCGCATGCATGTGTGCCGGAGCTGATGGCTGGCATGCCACCAAAAATGGCTCCGTGTGCCATAGGTTCGCTACCACGGGACTAGATCCTAATTAAAGACTTACGATCTGTTTCAGCAGGTAGCAGGATCTGGCTGTCTGTGGCTTCATTACTATAATTTCTTTACCCTGGTTTGGAGATGGTTCACTTATTGGTAGTTTAGGACCTTTCCTTCCGTCTAATCTCCATCTTATTGCCAGCTTTCTTCTGTGCTAGGCTGAAGCCAAACCAAGAAGACAATGTTTTTGACTAAAACATTGTGTGTCATATAGAGAAAACCTCACAAATATCAACAGTCTGCAGGGTGCCCTCTACACATTCTCATTCCATATTTTCCATTGTGGGTGTCCACAATGCCATCTCATTGCCAGAAGAAAGCTGGCAATGAAATGGAGATTCAACTTTGAAGAATGTGTGCTACTCGTATGCCTTCCAAATCCCTTTGGTGCACTGCTTTCACTCAGAAGTTGGCCCCAGGTCGGCTTTAGCCTTTCTCAGTAGTGGGTAGGTAGAGAATACATACAAGTGAAATTAATGATAAGAACAGCAGTGGCAGCAGTTTGGCTTTGGGACAGACAGGGAGAAGGATAGATAACCACCACTGGTGAACGGAAGTTGCAGTAACATGGCATGGCATCAGATTGTAGTGTCCACTCTTGTACAGTAGCATTGGACTGGATTAGACTCTCATGCTTTACTTTTGTTAGAAGGCATCAGGTGTTGCAGTGAACGGTATAATATTGTGCTATGAGAGTGCTAGATGCAGGAAGGGAGAAGGGTGCCTAGGAGCATATCACTTTAGGAACAGAAAGTTTGGAAGCAAGATTTCCCATTCCCAGTGGACCCCATTCTACATCTTGAAGATGTAAAGATAAGAAAACAAAGCTCAAGATTGGTCTTCGTGCTGGGAAAAAGTAGTATGCAACATCATCTCTTGTTGCAAACACTGTTTCTCCCTAGTCCAGATGAACCAGTTACCAAATAGGAAATGTACTGTTTTCTTTGCAAGGAGCAGTTTTATTAACTTTGATGCAGAATTGTGGCAACAGTATCAATGTTGGGGCAAAGATATGAGGTGATGTACAGTATTTTTTGCTTCAGGAATAGGAAAGCAAATCCATAAGCATGAGTGCATAAGTACCTTATCTGGTCTTGGAAGCTAAAAAAGGTCAAGGTTGGTTAGGACATGGGTGGGAGAATAAAGCAACTTGGAAGAAAACAATAGAAAATCACTTGTATATTGTTAGATGTATGTGTCCGACTCATCTGAAACAAAACTTTATCTACTTTATAATGAAAGGAAGCACCCAATGGAGTTTTTTGAGTCTTGCACATTTGGTTCTATAAGAAGAAAATGTAAATTGAAAGCCCATTGGTTAATTTGCACAGCACTTTACAAGAACTATCCCTCATATGTCTAATGATTTAAGTGTTGTGGTTCAGATTCAATAGATGTAATGTTGGCCTCTGATTGTCCAATTATAATAGATATTTTTCAGTAGTGTAGCCTGAATAGAGACCAGGTCTTAACAAGTTAGTTAGATGGGCTTCTTCCTCTTTAGGCAGATAGAACTTTTTAAAAAGTGCAGCTAATCCTTGAGTTACCAAAATTTCTGTCACTAAGTGATGCAGTTGTAAAGAAGAAATTAGTACTCTAACTTAAAAACATCAGTAGCATCTTAAATACTTTCTCAAGTACTGCACATCCAGGCAATAGGGGCTTTGGAGATTCTTTTTGTGTTTTTCCCTCTCAGATGCTTTCGAAGATGTTGTCTTTGCTGCTGTGCCTGTGGAATGGATGGATGCTTGTTTCTGCTACCCAGAATGCGTCTACCATCCCTGTGAAACTGTGGGCTTGTTTTCCAAAAGGAGGAGCATCTGAAATAAAGTTGACATGCCGCATGCATGGATTATATGCCAACAGTTCCAACCCCGGAGTGTTCCAGAGCTTGTACATATTCCATGCTGCTTCAGACTCAGTCAGCTGCCATTGGAGAGATTTGGCTAATTGTTCTGTCAAGGCCAGTGGAGAAATTGGACATTTTTGTTATGACATGCAAACGGACAGTTCAACTTTTAATATACCTGTTTCATGCCGACCTTTGCCAACACATTTGGAGCCCCACAGAACTGGAAAGATCATAACTCAGGATAATTCATGTGACATTGCCCTAATTTCTGCTGCTTTATGGAAATTTGGTGCACCATTGCATCTGAGAACTATTGTTGGATCCCAGCATGATAAATTTCTTAAAAATCATTTGCAGCTATCCTTAATTTCACCTTCTGGGAAAAAAACTACGCAAACGATTGTTAATTGGGAATCACATGACTGGGAATTAAAAGGAAGAGACCTAATTAGACAGGGACCCCCAGATTGGGTAGTTCCAATTAAAGGAACACATTGTGATCAGATGGCATCCTCTGTTAAGTTTAAATTCTATGGTCATATTTCCATAACAGAAAAAAATAGTGAACAAGGGTTGTATCAGTTAGAACTAGGCTTTCAAAACAAAACAGTTCTTCAATTTAACCCACTGATCACGGATCTTCTTTCACTGCGCCATATGAAAAATCCAATTATTGGATCTCATGTATTAAAATTAGATCAGCCTGAGCAAATTGTTAGGAACCCACAGACCTCTCTGAAGGAGGTACAGATTAATTTTGAAGGTTTGAATGTGTCACAGAAAGTGCCCCAGTGTTCTCCCTTTCTTGATATTAGCCACAGAGGTTGGGTAGAATGGGTTAAAATGTGGGAAGGAGTACACCATGGAGAAAGAATAAAAAGGGAATTGTTAGATTGGCTGGGTCCCCTGGGGGCGGGAGTTTCTTTTATAGATGCAGCCAACATAGAAGTATTAGCTAATAAACTTTCATATTCCACAAAACAAATAGGAAAACTTACTGCCCCATTAACCAAATCTTTCTCACAGCTCACAAAACAACCACAAGCTATCAGTAAAGTGCTTCCAGTCTGGGAAACAATTTTAGAAAACGATAACATACTGATAGTCTCTGGGATTCAGTCTCTCCAAAATAATGTTTCTTTGGCTTTAGCATGTGCACAGGCCCAGGTAATCACCCAAAATGTAATCATGGATATGATTCGAGAAGCTAAGGCAGGAAAAATTCCCATGGAGGTAAGCAATTTAATTCGACCAGAACTCACACCAGGTGAAATTGCTTTAGAAGCTTGGTGGAGACTACTAAATGCATCTTATGACTCTACTCAAAACATACTGCGGTTATTTTTAATAACTGTGGAGGCTACTCAGATTATTTCTATCTATCCAATAGTGCCCTTGGGATTCCAGATTGACAGAGACTTGGTCATGTATTCCAGAGACTCTAATAAATGGGCACACTTGAGGGATGGTGAGTGGCAAAGCGTTAATGTGCAGGGTTGTGTTAAAAAAGAGAATTTAGGCTTTGTATGTGATGATAACAGCTTAGAAGAGCACCATGAATGCTTTTCTCCTCAACTTATAAATAACTCTCATTGTTCTTTTGATGTAGTCCAAGAAGAAATGTCTACTGTTGTATATACTGGTAAGGGCTGTATTTGTGTTAGAACTCCATGCGAATTTATAATCATTAATAGTGTCATCATCCAACCTATGCTGCCATATATCAATCGTTGCTTTTGCAATATTAGCTTGATTGTAGGGTGTGATTTCAAATTTCATGTACCTGTTTGGACTGTGCAACATATGAAAGCCTATCCCTCTTTATATAAAGAAATATTTCCTATTTCACTTGGACTTGGCCTTTCTACTCTTAAAAATCTGCTTTCTCATCCCTCTCTCAAGCAAGAATTATTGAAACTCAGAAATATGGGTGAAAATGCTGCTCTTGAGATTCACCACAACAATCAGGAAATTGCCCAGATTGTAGCAAAGGTTACATCAGCTGGAGACCATGCCTGGTGGGAGGTGCTCCTGGGATGGTCACCAAGTTCAAATGGAGTACTAAATATTGCTCTACACCCTATTGTGATGATTTTAGTCTTTCAAGTAGCACTGGTGATTTGCTTATTGGCATTGGTCGGGTGGATGAAATGGCAAGCAAGTAGATTACGTTATCTACAGAAGCAGATAGTTTCCACCAAAACAAAGATGTAATGGAAATACTTGCCAGGCCACCTGCCATGAAAAGGGAGACATGGCTGTGTCATGTCCTTTTGAAGGCCATAGTTATGTTCTTAGTTCTAGTTTGTTTCTACTTACTAAATGTTCATTTGCTAAATGTCTACCAGTTTTAGAAAAGAATATTTGTTTGTAAGGGTTGTGTGATAGTTTTTGTTGTTGTTGTTGTTGTTGTTGTTGTTAAGGAAAAGTGAGTGTCTTAGTGCTTGAATCTCTTGGGTGCACAAAACCAAAAACTCCTTGTGTTCTAATGCTGTCAGGATTGCTATTTACAGTTTTATAGTTGATAAAATCATATATGTTTCAGTCACTGTTCTATTAGTAACTACCCCAATTCAATATTTAGTGCTCTTCTTTTCTGGAAATAGCTTGGGCATTTCCACTTTTCTATTTGTCATGGAAAACCTTGATATCCTTCTTGATAGAGAGATGGTTCTGATGCTGTAGCACAGTCTGAAAAAAATGACTTAATCCTACCATTGAAGAGCCGCCTTATGCATATGTTCACTCTCAGTAGACACTGCCTGACAGCTTTTTAGATCACTGAACTCATTTTCTCTTAATATTTTCCTTATGTCAAAGATATTTTGGTTGTGATTTTATCTATTACTGCTTTTAATAAAAATGTTATTTTGTTCCAGTGTCTACTTCGTTTTAATTCATGAGAATGCAAGGATTCCTATTGAATATTCACAAGTGATCAATATTTAGACCCTGATGATTAAAATTGATCAGCATCTTGCCCCTTCCGCAGCTTTCCTAGAGGTTCACAAATGTTTTGAGGGTGATAAGAGAGTTTAAGGGAAATTTCAGCAATTCTTACTGGCTTTATGCCCACATAAAGATGGGATGACGGGCAATTATTTGGTTGCTTTGGCTAACTGTCTTCCTTATTCTTGATACTGTGATGAAAGTTTGGTTCTAGAGATTTTTTTAATAAATGCATTCAAACTTCGTCCTTTTAAAATATTATCTGAGAAATTTAAGGTGAAAAACAGGTTTACACATTTTTGATCAAAATAAAAACACTGGATATATATCTGGGGTTGCTAGTGAAAGTACAACGGAAGTTTTCAGATAACAGAGACAAAAATTATATCCATGCATTTAAATATCTCTTTAATATCTTTAATATCTAAAATCATAAGAGTATGTCTGATTTACTTTGGTGATGTCATGCGTGCAAATTTATTGAAGAAGGCAATGATGCTAGGAATGGTTTGTGGAACAAGAAGAGGAAGCAAAGAACATGTTGGCTTGATAATGTCAAATCTGATACAAAACTGAGCATGCAACAATAGAAAGAAGTTGTGCTTGATAGAGTAGACTGGAGAGCACTTGCCTATAAATTCACCAAGAGTCGAACATGATTAAATGGTTAAAACAATAACAGCTTTATCTCACCATTGAAACAGTAATCTAGTGATCATCTGGATGCCTCTTGTCATATTAGTTTAATAATATAAATCCAGGTTGTATCATTATATGCAGAAGTTCTAAAAAAAACCCAATAATGACCAATTTTCTCTTAAGAAAAAAAACCATGTTCAAATAAATAGGATCTGTATTATCTTTCTTTATTACAAATATTTGCCAGGAGTAATTTATCCAATAAATAACTATTCACCCAGGGTCTTTAATTCTTTCACGTAGTGCAGAACTACATGTGATAAAGAAGCTTTGTTCTTAGAATGTAAGTTGTAATTCCTTAACAGTGGCTAGTGTTTTGTGAATGTAATTGGTACCATTTATCAGTAACATGCTTCTGCCATTAACATGTTGTTTTGTGACCTGATGTCCTTGGGAAGTTTTCCAGAGGTTCTGCCTATCTCTAGTAATAATAGTGGTACATAGCAGCATTTCCTGTTCTGCCAATATATGGGTTGTCTGCCAATTACAATATAGTCTGTCTTTGGATATGATCAAGGACAGCACTAAGACCATGGTGGCAACTAACTACTATCATTTATAAATAGGGAAATAGTGTACTTTGTGGAAACAGTTGTTTTTCCTTTTAGTAATTCAAGTGTACAAAGCAGATACATATTGATAACTTCTTTTAAAATGAGTTCTGGGAATAAGTTGCTGATTGATGCTTAAGTAAAGGCAATAATGTACTACTTTATTTCCACTGGTATGAATAGAAATAGGAATACATGTCCTAGAATTGTGCTTGTTCTCTGGAGGTTTAGAAATCTGACCTGGGTCACTCCATATGAAGATTTTTCCCTAGTTTGAAAACAGATCCCGACCTTGGTGATCTTATAACTCTGACATTGTTAAGAGAAAAGCCTATTTATTTCTGGTTCAGAGACAACATATAAAAACCACACTAAATAAATTGAAATTTGTCACTATTTTGATTGCTTGATACATGCTTTATAAATTAATATCGTATTCTGAAGATCTTTGAAATATGAACATCTCCATCATTCTGTCTCCTAAAGTCAAAACAATTATTACTACATTTTTCTTCAACTACATGTTCTATAGAGCTTTAATGGAACTTACAAGGAAGTTGAGAATTTGTGGATGGTTTGCAGCCCCACAGACTCCATTCTGGATTGCAGGTAGTGTTCTTGCCAAATTCCCATTTCACTTTTTCAAGGCTGTTGTATGCTCAGGAGGAGTTACAAGGATCTGCAAAGAATTTACAAAAAATGAATCAATCCTGGCTGCATTTTCTTATTCCTGCCATTGCAGCAGCCCTATTGGAACTGCTGCAAAATAGTTGATATTTGCATTTTTGTTTCCCAATTCATAGTAACATTTTCATTGTTGCCACAATTCTGCATCAACGTTAATAAAAACAAGTTTGACATTCTGTATGGAGGTTCTACTTATCAGGCTTTCATTCAGGATTGTCTTTTTTCCTAACAACTTGGCCTACTAATGCTGATTTTTTTTCTGCAGCATAGAAATCATAATGTATGACCTAGTGTACAGAATTGTAAGGAAATCCTAAATGATATATAGGCAGTCCTCGACTTAACAATAGTTCATTTAGTAACCATTCACTGTTACAACAGCATTGAAAAAAGTGTCAGATTTCCTATTCATGTTTTTCTGAGTTGCTTGTGCAAGGTATCAGTTTAGCATTGTTAGTAACTTATTCTTGAGACTAGTTCACTGCAATTAGTTTTCTGAATCCTGGTGTTCACATTATTCCTTATATCATTTATATGCCTTAGTGCCATAATAATTTTTAGCCATAATAATTGTAGAAATCCACTGCAATGGACTATCTGTTCTGCTGGACTTTAATAGGCTATAGTTACTATAAATACTGCTATAAAGATAATGGGAAGAACTGCTGGTGCAGAGGTGTGAAACTCACGTCATCACGTCAGCATTACGTGATGTATCGGAACTTTCCCCCCCTTCGCTAAACTGGGTGTGGGCGTGGCCAGCGCATGATACATCTGGCCTTGTGCCAGGAGGTTGACAGTCCTGTGCTTGTCAGTTGAAGAACAGCAATAGCCAGTGTCATAATGATGTCTCTGATTCTATATGATAGAAGTGATCAATCTGTAGTCCTCCCGATGATGCTGAACTCCAGCTCTTGTTCTGTATGGTGAATTCAAATTGTTCAATAATGTTATACTGTGTTGTTTTTAAAAAACTACATTACTTGCCAAAGCAAGAAAAATGCACAATACCTTCCCCTTGACAAGTGCTTATTAAACAAAGTTTAGCATTTATTGTATATACTTAGATATTTTTTAAAATATACAGTACTGTGCAAAAGTTTTAGGTAGGTGTAAAAAATGCTGTAAACAAAGAATGCTTTCAAAAATGGAAGTGTTAAACATTTATGTTCATAAATGAACAAAATGCAGTGAATGAACAAAAGAGAAATCTAAATCAAATCAATATTTGGTGTGACCACCCTTTGCCTTGAAAACAGCAGCAATTCTTCTAGGTACACTTGCACACAGTTTTTGAAGGATCTCGGCTGGTAGGTTGTTCCAAACATCTTGAAGAACTAACCACAGATCCTTTGTGGATGTAGGCTTTCTCACATCCTTCTGTCTCTTCATGTAATTCCAGACATACTCGATGATGTTGAGATCTGGGCTCTGTGGGGGCTATGCCATCTCTTCCAGTACTTCCTGTTCTTCTTTATGCTGAAGATAGTTCTTAATGACTTTGGCTGTATGTTTGGGGTTGTTGTCCTGCTGCAGAATAAATTTGGGGCCAATCATATGCCTTCCTGATGGTATTGCATGATGGATAAGTATCTGCCTGTATTTCTCAGCATTGAGAACACCATTAATCCTGACCAAATCTCCCAACTCCATTTGCAGAAATGCAGCCCCAAATGTTCAAGGAACCCCCACCATGCTTCACTGTTGCCTGCAGACACTCATTATTGTACCACTCTCCAGCTCTTCGACGAACACACTGCCTTCTGCTACAGCCAAATATTTCAAATTTTGACTCATCAGTCCAGAGCATCTGCTGCCATTTTTGTGCACTCCAGTTCCTATGTTTTCGTGCATACTTTAGTCGCTTGGCCTTGTTCCCATGTCAGAGGTATGGCTTTTTAGCTGCAACTCTTCCATGAAGACCACTTCTGACCCGACTTCTCCGGACAGTAGATGGTTGTGCCTGGGTCTTGCTGGTTTCTGCCAGTTTTGAGCTGATGGCACTGCTGGACATCTTCCGATTTCGAAGGGTAATAAGCTTGATATGTCTTTCATCTGCTGCACTAAGTTTCCTTGACCGATCACTGCGTCTACGATCCTCAATGTTGCCCGTTTGTTTGTGCTTCTTCAAAAGAGCTTGAACAGCACATCTAGTCTGCTTTGAAATCTTTGTCTGGGAGAGACCTTGTTGGTGCAGTATAACTACCTTGTGTCTTGTTGCTGTGCTCCATCTTGCCATGACATGAAACTGTCTTTCACAACCTCACCTTGGTAGCAGAGTTTGGCTGTTCCTCACCCAGTTTTACGCCTCCAAAACAGCTATTTCTGTTCAGTTCATGACTGGGTGTCAACCTACGTGTGACATTGATGATTAGCACATTTTGGCATAATTGGTTGATCGCACACCTGACTATAATCCTACGAAATCCTTGACTTTTTGCAAGTGTATGAGAATGGAAGCTGGTTTGGAGGTAAAAGGTAGTAACATCAAATATTAATTTGATTTAGATTTTTCTTTTGTTCGCTCACTTTGCATTTTGACAATTGACAAAAATAAATAATCATTATTTATATTTCTGAAAGCATTCTTTATTTACAGCATTTTTTCGCACCTGCCTAAAACTTTTGCACAGTACTGTATATATATGTCTTTCTCTGCACACTGCGGGAGAGTCCAACCCACCCTGTTCTGTTCGGGGTTACGGATCGTCGTGTCAACACGGTTCCATTCTACGGTCGTCTTCAGCTGCATCTCCACGGCCAAAGTGTCTCAAATTTCTGGGGATTAGGCCGCCTGGAGGCGTGGCCAAGGAAAAGTCTTTCCTCAGTTCCAGGGCAACCAGACTGAAGTAACCCACAGCTTGGACTCTCCCGCAGTGTGCAGAGAAAGATCCTTCAGGTAAGACCAATGGTCGTTTGCAGCATTTTTTCGCACCTGCCTAAAACTTTTGCACAGTACTGTATATAGTTTATTGTTTTTTAATAGCTAAATTAAAAAAATCAGAGTGAGCATTTTCAAAAATGTATTTATTAATTTTCCCTGTTTTATCATACATAAATTTATATATTTTCTAAATAAATAAAAATAAATATTATCAGGATAGAAACCGGGAGACCATGACTTCTAGTTCTGCCTTGGCAAGCCACTTCTGAAAATCTTGCCAAGAAAACTACAGGGGCTAGTCCAGGAAGTTACTAGAAATCAAAGGCACAAAAACAAACAAACCCTGTCCCAATTATTTTTGTGATTTGTTCACTGTTGCTTCATCTGTTTGTTTTAGTTATTAAAGAAAATACATTATGCACTATAGGTAGACGCTGCATATGTACAATACTGTTAGTCAAGAAATTCTTAAAAATTCAGCATTTCAGGATTCAGTATTGCATTCAGAAGTTGCTTATCTCGCTGGTACAGCTATTGGAGGTAGACCAAACATGTGGCAATCATTTAGGATAAGAACACCTGCAGTTTATTTTTTGCTATTGGCACATGAGATAGCCATCCTGTTTAATATTATGTGTTCCTTTCTGCTTTAGATTTTATTTTTGTCAGAAACATTTAATGGGGGAGAGGTGGGAAACTAAAGATCCAGATAGCTGAAAGGGAACATTCTCAGCTTTATTGCTCTTAAATTACATCTTGTTCACTAGTCATAATGTTGCTGCTATAGATAAAATTTTCAAAAGCTTGAATGCATCTCCCTGGAGCATTTTAACTATTGTTATCCCAGTATTGTTAGTTGATAGTAGCAGAAATCTTTCCTAGCCTGCTGACTTTTTAAAGTCTTTTTTTTAAATTTCATGTTGTAAACTACCAAAATGCCTTACAGCACAATGTTAGTTTGTGTCTGCTGTGTTCTCTGCTTCAATCCGTTTTTAATTACTTAAAATTGCTTTCTTATATGTTGAGATGTCTGGTCTTGCATTTATCTGAAATAGATAAAGCTTTTAAATGAGTGTTAATTTCACAGGAACAAACCCCTCTGCCATCTTGGGAAATGAGAAGTGTTATTCCCATTCATGACTATGGAATTCTGTGTTCCTTTGTGACAATAGCTATATGGGTGCTGTATCCTGTTCCAAAACATCCTGATTAGAGGTAATTCTTTTAGAAAAATGTGAAATAGATATTGTTGATGTGGCCCGATAATTTCAGTAGAGATCTGTCTTCAATTTGAATATGAGTTTGGAATCTTTTACAGTTTTACTTTCACAATGGATCACATTTTAGGTATTGTGTCATACATGTAGATGCATCTGTATTTTTGACAATGAGAGATGCAATATCCAGTTCAGTCGCTTGTATGTAGACTTTTAGCCACTGTTAGAACAGAATGTTGCCCAGGCTATACTATTATGAAGGTAGTCTACACTTCACATCCCTTCATAATTATAACATCTATCCTACTGTCTGTGGTGCCATATTATGGTGATTTTTATCATGGTTTTACCTTAAAACTTTAACTTGTATGTTGTATTGCCCACATATTGCATATACTCATATATACGTGTGTGTGTGTGAGCGCGTGCACGCACGCATGCACACACACACACACACACACACACACTGATGTTTTATTAAAACTTATATTTGTATTTTTGTGTAGGTGTTTTATTAGTATTGTTAATCAGTGATTGCATGACCTCTGTAGATGCCATTTGCTAATAAAAAAAATATATGTAGCATTATGCTGATTGGAGGAATGCATTTCCCAACTCCTGCTGAGTTGAATTAAAGTGCCTATAAAAAGCCATAATGGCACAGTGGCTAGAATGCAGTACTACAGGCTACTTCTGCTGACTGCCGGCTCCCTGCAATTTGGCAGTTTGAATCTTACCAAGCTTAAGGTTGATTCAGCCTTCCATCCTTCTGAAATGGGTAAAATGAGGACTCAGATTGTTGGGGACAATAAGCTGACTCTGTAAACCGCTTAGAGAATGTTTTAAAGCACTGTGAAGTGGTATATAAGTCTAAATGCTATTGCTGTAACCTATAATCAGTCCTATAGTAGTACTAATATCTCATTTTTTAGTAACCAGTTGTCATTTGGAGACTTGTCATGCTTTGTACAGTAACGACAAGTATTCTGTAGAAGTTGATTAGTTTGTTGTACTGATTGTGTTAGAATTTCAAAATGGGATTGATTGTGTGCTACTAGAATAACTTGTAGATAGCAACCTTTAATTTTATTTTCTGTTTGCTCAAAGGAATAGATTACTCATTATAGAAACATTTTAAGGAATGTCATGGAATCATATTAAGCTGGGAATATATAGTATGTAAATTCTTTCCTAAATATAAGTTTTATTGCTTTGATGGAATTAAAAAATGAAAATAATAGGAGATTGAGTAATTTTTGTATAATATTGGTATTTTAATATATATTTTTCTATGTCTAGTTTCATCTTAATCTACCTTAATATGCATTAAATGCTCATCCTGAAGATATTGCATTCATTTTATATAGCCTTTTTTAAATCAAGCAATTGTTTCTAAATCATGATGAATGGTTTCTCTTTTATGTGATATTTCCTGCAGTGCAAGTGTGAGAGGTGAAGCCAAAAATAACACTGTATATGAATGGAGCCTCAGTATCCATTACGAGGCACCAAAGAAGGCTCTGAATTTTTCTCTTTTTCCATAACAAAAGACAATTAAAATAATTGTCTGAGCCAAAGATTACAGAAGTACCATTTTTGATTTCCAAAATAGATAATTTATAAAGCTGCTGTAAGAGAAACTTATATCAGTTATTCAGATAAGCTGTATATACATATCATTTGAAAAGACAAAGGATTCACATACAAATTTATTGAATTAGATTTTTTTAAAGTTTTCTGTAAAATCCCAGAGTTATTTAAACAGATGTAATTCATATTTATTACACAGTGCTAAACTAGGATTTGCACTAAACTATTTTTATTTTTTCCAGATATTATAGTTTTTATTTCTTCTGCTAGAATTAGAGGAAATTATACAATACAAGAATAAAAAAAATCAGAATTTAAAAGAGGAAATTAAAAAAAATCTGAAGAAGTAAAGTAAGATAAATAACACTAGGCAAGCACGAGAAAACAATGGTGAAAAAACTACAAAGGGGAAAACAGTATTTCTACCAACACTGGAAAGGCAACTTACTATACATAAACAGGGAGCCAATACCACACTCACTTTCACTGATTATGTTATCTAGTTGGGTAATTAAACATCTTCAAGCAAACAGACATGGTCTGAGAGCACTAAGAATCTGTAATTCTTATAGTTGGAAATAAAACAGTTTTCGCAATTAGAATATTTGGTAGCCATATGTGTAATTATCTCTTTTACATATTACTTGTAGTTTGTTTTCAAGGAGATCTACTCACACATGCTCCCTACCATCTATAGAAAGTTTAGAGTAGTGATAGGTATTGGCTTCCCATCCTCTAAAGTCTTATTTTCTATTTAGGGGGCATGTTTTTGTGAATAGTGAAATGCCACACAGATAGAGTTTAAAAGTATTTTCCATAGCTTTCTGTTTTTTTGTGGTATCAAATCATCATGGTCCACAGGCCTTTCTCTTCTTTGTATTTGAAATACTAAGACAATTTGCATTGAAGATAGAATTTATATTTTTTCACATACAAATAAGCACCATTATTTTTAAACTTCTAATGCCCTTCGGTGTGTTTTTCTTCTTCATGAAGGTTAGCCGGAACAGCCTGATAAGGGCCCATTTCCAGAGAGACGTGGATGATGCCAGAACTATGACAGGGGCTGCAGTCTTGGCATTGAAGGGAGGTGATCAGTTATGGAACAGTCAAAGGAGGAAGTACCTGAAGTCAGGGAAGAAGAGGAGAAAAAGGAAGAGACAGTGATGGCAGTAAATGGAACCTCAGAGCCAAATGAAGGTCTAGGCAATTCAGCACCATCTGCCAGCTATACAGGTAGGTTGGAAAAAGATATTAATGCCTTAGAGACATGTAAAGGAGCAATGGACATATATTAAATATTTTTTCTCAGTGGGATGACATTTTCCTTACAATTATAACAAATTTATTATAGCCCTTATTAATTCCCAGCTCTCAAATATATTAAGAAATTTTGCTTTATTTTTGTTCTGCACACTTAGTGTGCTTTGGGTCCCTTAGATTTAGGAAGCATGCCTTCTCTTCAGCAGCACCTGCCCTCTGGAATGAGGTTGCCCCTGAGATCTGGATGCCCTGATGTTATTCCAAAGGGTCTTGAAGACCTGGCTCTTTGCTCAGACCCTTTGTGAGGGAGAATTAGGACCTTCATCCTTGTCCGATCTGTCATTATTGCAAATGCTAAGGGCACTACTCTGAGGACTGAAAATGTAAATAGTCTTCAAGTTTTAGTAATAAAAATCAATAAAGATAGTGAAAAAAGCAGGACTAAACATATAAAGAAGATTAAAATAATGACAACAGGTACCACAACCAGGCTTACAACTAACAGTGAATTTATTGAAGTGAATAAATTGCTTCTTTTTTTTAGGCTTCACTATCAATAGTAAAGGGACCGTCAATAAAAATATATATCGTAGATTAGCATTTAATAGAGTAGTAACGAAGGACTTGGAAAATACTTTGTACGTTTAGATGTGTTTATAACTAGAAGGATCAGAATTGTGAAGGTGATGATCTTCTACTTCATACCCTATGGAAGAAAAAGTTGGACTTGAAAGAAGCAGGATAGAAAGCATATTGATGCTTTTGAAATTTGCAACTGGAGAATCGCATGGATAGCCAAGAAAGCAAAGAAATAAATACCATGGATAGTTAAGAAAATATGCCCTAATTTTCTCTTGCAACACTTACTGAAATTCCTGCAGTTTGATCACAATACACAAGCCATCTTAGTTAGATGATAGGATGGATAGGTAGGTAGGTAGGTAGGTAGGTAGGTAGGTAGGTAGGTAGGTAGGTAGAGTCTACTAAGTGAATCAATACAGAGTGATAGTATACAGACATTGTCTTTTACCTTTGAAAAGCAGTTGTCTTATCCAATTGAAAGAATATTGAATGAAGTTCATATTATAAAATCATTTGCTTGTACAAAAATATCTGCTGAATTTATTGTTATGCTACATTGCACGTTAAAATTTGAGCATATATGGGTCAAGACATACATAAGAGCAAGCTTTCAACAAAAGTTGAGAAAAATATGAAAGAATAAATATGATTCTGAAAAAATATTTTAGCGGCTGCTAAGCTTTGTTGCAAATCCATGTTCAAATTTCTGGACACAAAGATGGGGATTTTTCCCTATAAGATAGTTGGTTCCAAATTTTGCATCACAGTGTTTGCCATTTAGTACCAGTAGTTGTCAACATATGACTACAATTGAGCTTGAAAATTTGATTGTAAGTTGAGTCATCATGGACATTAAGTGAACATGATTGTTAAGCAAATAACATGGTCATGCATCCAAATACAGCTTATCCAATGGGGTAGTTTTTGCTGGAAAACAGAAAAATATGATCATGTAACCGTAGGACAAAACAGTGGGATTGACTTGTGACCTCCTGCCAGATTCCCATTGATTTTGCTTATGGAAAGCTGGCAGGGAAGGTTTCAAAAGATGACCAAGTGATTGCAGGACGCTACAACCTTTATAAATGTGAGCCAGTTCCTAAGTGCCCAAATTGCAATCATAGGACCATGGGGATGTTGTAATGGTTGCAACATTGAGAACCGGTCATAACTCCCCTTGTTCAGCACTATCGTAAGTTTGAATGATCACTGACTGAATGAACATTCATACTATACTTTCTCAGATTCGGTAATTACAAATGCAAGGTAAATAAGCAAAGCAAAAAGGCCAGAGATTTGTACCAGATCGTACTTTATTGCAAAATTACAATGCAATACCTTCTCCATTCTGTTTCCTATTAGATCTTTCCCAGAGTTCGTCTCCTTCTCTGTTGGACCAACTCCAGATGGGCTGTGATGAGGCAAATTCAGGAAGTCTAAATGTGGAATGCAGAGTCTGTGGTGACAAGGCATCAGGGTTTCATTATGGGGTACATGCATGTGAAGGCTGTAAGGTAAGGACAACACAGAGATTAGATATAACTTTATGAGAGGTAGACTGTGGGTTCCTTGGTGTTCTCTAAGTTTGGAGGTTTTCTTGCAGATGTTTCATTACCAAACTAGGCAACATCATCAGTACTAAAAGGGAGTGAGGTTTGCTTTTATTTTTATATACTAGTGGCTTGTCCTGCCAGTGTTGGTGGGAGTGTGGTGGCTTCCCAATTAAGCTGTTGTTTACCGTTAGCTTGCTTGTTTGAGTTGATAGTTCCTTGATTAGGGTATTGTTTACTTCTTAATTGTTGGTCTAGTGTTAATCTTGGTGTTAATCTCTGCTCATATGGGTGTTGATTGTTGGGGGGAGATTAGGGTTTTGGGCTTTTTGATTGTCTCTTTTGAGTGGTATATAGATGTTTAACTCTATGTGCTTGTTGATGGCCAATTTATCTGAGTACCAGGCCTCCAGGAATTTTGTGGCGTTTTTGGACATTTTTGATCTAGGATTGCTCACAATTTACCAGGTGAAACTATGGTTGACTCTGTTCATGTGTTGTGAAATAAATGAGTTTTCATCATGTCTTCTGTCTGCTAGTTGGTGTTCAAAGATGTGTCTTGCCAATCTTCTACCTGTTTGTCCTCCATAGTGGCTGTTACAGTCCTTACACTGTAGGTTGTAGATGATTCCTGTTTTTTTTCTCCTGGGTGTGCTGCGTCTTTTGATTTACTTAGGATGTTTTGGAGGGCTTTAGTTAGTTTGTGTGCTACAATGATGCCATGTGGTCATAATAGTCTTGGCGGTTTCTGATATGTAGCAGTAGTTAGACTTATATACCGCTTCATAGGGCTTTCAGCCCTCTCTAAGCAGTTTACAGAGTCAGCATATTGCCCCCAACAATAATCCGGGTCCTCATTTTACCCACCTCGGAAGGATGGAAGGCTGAGTCAACCTTGAGCCTGGTGGGATTTGAACAGCCAAACTGCTGAACTGCAGTCAGCTGAAGTAGCCTGCAGTGCTGCATTTAACAACTGTGCCACCTTGGCTCATGTTTTTGCTATATGGCAGTGTTATGCTTTATGCTTTTCATAACTTGTGTTGGTTAAGCTATGGTGTGTTGAATGATCAGGCACTCTTTGATAAAGCTACATGGATATCCGTATTGTTGGAAGACATTGTATAGTTTCTTTTTTCAAGGTTGCTTCAGTATGTTTGTGCTTGTCTAAATAGACAAGCATCTCTTGAGTAGTTACTTTGTTAGTGGAGCACCTGGGTTGTGTGGGCAGTTTTTCAACAGACTTGTGTTTCTAATTTACTATCGCTGCCTCTGCTGTTGAGAATATCTAGGAAAAGGAGTGTATTGTTTTCTTCTTGTGAATTTTATTCCTTTGAAGATGTTGATAGTTTTGTGTGTTTTTTCTAGTTGGTTCTTTTTTTATTATTAGCATTGATGATATTGCCTAATTTGGTAATGAAACATCTGCAAGAAAACAATTGAAATAAGAGAGTGCCAAGGAGGCCACAATTTAATTCTGAGCAACAATTATTTTTTGGGGAGGGAAAAACGGCACTTGAAACTGTGGAAGTCCTCTTTTTGTTGTTCTTATTTTTCATTGAATCTCTCATATCTCAGAATGTAGAGATCGCTTTTAGAAATTAAGCCTAGCTGTGAATGTGATAACGGAAGCAAGATCTTTGTATGCATAAAGATGGAAAGACTCACAGATTCTCACAATGGAAGAATGGGTGGTGAAGTTAATGGTAATAGCTGAGATGGCAAAATTAATACCTTGATTAAAGAAAAGGATTTTGTCAAGCTTTGTTTCTATGTTGAAACCACTTTTGGACTTTTTCTTAGAAACCAAAAGAAATGCTATAGTGATTTTGGGGTTTGACTGTTGGAATGGTTTATGAGTATAGAAATATAATATTGAATTTTAGATCAAACGATTAATGTATTTTATATTTGTAACTGAATCAAAGAAAGTTGGAAGTTACCATTCTGTTTTTTTTTCTTTTCTCCTTATTCCTTTGCACTTTCCTCTTCCATATTTGTTTTTTCTTCTTAATTTCTTTTCTTCTAGTTTTTTTTATTATTTATTTATTTTAATTATTTAGAGGATTTGTATGGCTGCCCACTCTTTCAACAAAAGAGCAACTGACAATAAAAATCAATAATATAAAAAGAATAAAAACAATACCACCACACCTGGGCAATAATAAGCAATGAAATGAGCCACTTGATGGGTTCCATGGATTGGAGTCCTCAGGCCTGTTGGCTGAACCAGAACTTCAGTGCTTTGTGAAAGAGTGTTAAAGTGGGGGCCAGTTTAACCTTTGCGGGGATGATGTTCCAAAGGGAGAAAGCTACTGTGGATAAGGCCCTTCTGGGTCCTGACAGATGTACCTCCTTAGGAGATGGGACCCACAACATTTCCCTGCCTCCCCCTCTAGTGGGTTGAGTGGATGTAACTGGGAAAAAACAAAGTCCTTCAGATAACCTGGTCCCAAGCCATGAAGGGCTTTAAAGGTGATATCAGCAGGTTGAACTGCACCTGGAAGCAAATCTGCAGCCAATGCACCGCAGGAGAGGTGATGCTTATGCACACTTGGGTCTGCATAAAACCATGCAGGGAGCTGCATTGTGAACTAATTTGAACTTCTGGATGTTTTTCAAGGGCAGCCCCATGTAAAAAATGTTGCAATAGTCAAGACGGGAAGTGAGTAAGGAAAGCATGAAATTTATATTTTATTTTTGGTAGAAATTTAATGAAGTATTTTTTCTTAAAAGAAGAAGCTAGAACTGGCTGAAATGCTGCAGGACACATATTAACTTCCTCATGGTCCCAGGGTAAATGCTCATAGTATCTTAAGTAATACCAACAAAGATGAGACAGCAAGGATGTTATGAAGTTGGGATTTGTTGATTACAGCAAAGTCCATCTGGTGGTCACATGTGAAACTGCATGCCTGCTTTTTATATATTAAACATATTTATTTAGGTACTCTCCCCTACCTCCCAATCATTATTTTATGCATGCATGCATATTTTCATCTCAGAAGGTTTTTTTGTAATATGTTTAAGCCATCTACTTATTGCTGAAACTATTGTCCTAAGATCTAAGGTAATAGTAAACCTGGCTAATAAAAGGATATTAATATCAGAATGAAATATCTAGTTTGTTTCCAACATCTGTCTTATCTCTTACCAACAGGGATTCTTTCGTCGAACAATCCGCATGAAGCTAGAGTATGAGAAATGTGAGCGGAATTGTAAAATTCAGAAAAAGAACCGAAACAAGTGCCAGTACTGCCGCTTTCAGAAATGCCTTTCACTAGGCATGTCACACAATGGTGAGATCTCCTTCCTCTTGCTCTGGGTAGGGGTGAAGCATAGAGTTATAGTGAGATCAGTGCAATTATACATTTACTGTAAAATTTAATAAGGGGTAGAAATTTGAGGAATGCCTCACTGGATAGACCTGCTTTGAAAAAAGATATATTTAAAGCATGGGTACCCTACATACCATTTTAAAATACAGTAGCTACCATGTTTCCCTGAAAATAAGACAGGGTCTTATTTTCTTTTGACCCCCGAAATAAGTGCTTGGCCTTATTTTTGGGGAGGTCTTATTATTTTGGAGGTGCAGAAGGCAGCGATTGTGGTCACCTCATGGGTGCTGCTGTGTTGCAATATTTTTGGGGAGGCTTATTTTAGCACATGCGCTCAAAAGCCCAATTGGACTTATTATCTGGGGGCTCTTATTTTCAGGGAAACATGGTAATAAATCAGTATCAAATAAAATGAACGCTAAAAGCTCAAATATCATTTGAGCATAAAATAAAAATATGGTCTATGCAACCCAAAATGTCTATTTGCATTTCCAGAACAAAAATAAAACTGGTTTCCCTCTGAAATCTATATAAAACTATTCTAAATAATTGCATGTGTTTATTTTTTTTCTTAAAGGATTTTGAGAGTGTTTTGTATGTTTCCGTGTGTTGATGCCTATATTGCATAAAGAAAAATAATAATAAAAAACTAGGGTATTTATATGAAGGCACACAGTAATTTTAATGCAGGCTTGTTGCAAAATTTGTATAGTCAGTGTCCAATTGGACAACTGTATGGGAATTCAGTGAATGCTGGCCCACGTTCAAGGTTAGATGGCACTGCAGTAAAAGCTCTGCTTTTGATTATGAAACGGTTAACATCCTACAATAATCTACCATATGTCCAAACTGTTGATACTGAACTGAAGACACATGAACTAACATTTGATCTCCTGATCCCGACTGGCATATGGGCTGACAGGAAGAAGAATGATTGCATTTGCTTTAGAGCAATAGGTAGTACTTTTCCTCCCAGATTTGCCTGTGTGTAGCAATATGTTTGTACTGCTGTGCCATAAATTTGAAAATGCCTACTAACTCAGCCTTTCAGTCAGCACAAAAGCACCCATCCAGAAGAATGGAAAGTTTCTTTCCACCAAAAAGACATGCCTTTGCTTGCCTGGAGAAGCCTGCTGACATAGGATATGCTACCTTGCACTCCTCTTCAGCATTATACTTGGGGAGGTAATTATCATTAACTGTGTCACCCTGCATGTGTTTACTTTTTTTTTGAATGCCCTTAGGAAGATATTGCTATATTTTTGAATTAAAATGAATTCAATTAAAATAAAGATTTGTCGTGGAGCAGCAGGTGTGGGCATAGTAACTTGAACAGTAGATTAGAACCAGATGACCTCCGTTCAGTCCCACTCAACCCATAATGTTCATTTATGACCTTGAGTTAAAGTCCGTCTCTCAGCCTAACAAACTTCTCACAGCTGTTATGGTGATAAAATGAGGAACATTGTGTATATTTTCCCTAAACTCTTTGAAGAAAAGATGGCATATAAACTGATATATTTATATTTGTCTTTTTCTATAATGTTATGTTACAAACAAAAAGCAGTTTTAAAAGCTATGATAGCATGTTAATAAAAAATAACTGTTAACCTTTTTAGCTCAAGGCTTTTAAGCCACCTGCTTTGTTTTGTTTCTTTAGCCATTCGTTTTGGCCGCATGCCAGAAGCTGAAAAAAGGAAGTTAGTGGCAGGACTGACAGCTACTGAAATCAGCTGCCAGAACCAGCAGGTGGCTGATCTGAAAGTCTTTTCCAAGCACATCTACAATGCCTACCTGAAAAATTTCAACATGACCAAAAAGAAAGCACGAGGCATCTTAACTGGAAAAGCCAATAGCACCCCTGTGAGTACCTCAATTCTAGAGGTCTATGTAGTGTACTAAGCAAGAAAGATATTCTTCTCAAAATAAATTAGTATATATGCATATTTTTTTAAAAATGCTATTTTTTAAAACTATGAGTAGTGTTTAAAAGATTTAAGTGAGATTGGTGTGCTATATTTATAGATAGCAGTAATTAAATGAACTGCCAGCAATTTACATTCCAGTAAAAACTATATATTAAAACTTCCATTAAAACTTGTATCAATAGAAATGACCAATAAATATAACCCAGTTTAACAGAAGTCATATTTAGGTTTCAAAAGCTCCACAAATAAACTTCCCAGTCCTGTGAAAAATTCCAAGATACATGCTAATCAGATCTCTTCTGGAAGGCTTTTCCACAGGGAAGAACATCCCATGAAAGCACTTCTGGGGCCCCATTCTTCTTACCTTCTGCCTATGGGAAATCCTAAGTATTCCCACCTGAGATGACTTCACAGAATAGACTGATTCTACATGAAGAAGATAGTCTTCAAGATATCTGAAAGTCAGATTTTTTTGAGCTTTAATAAAGTCATAAATTGAATTTTAGTGTTATTATTTTTATATAATTCCATATTTTCACATATAATAAAAAATAATGATTTCTTTCAACTTGGTATGACTAAGCTACATTTACCCGAAGAATCTGGTTCTCAGTTTGTACATTGTATTCTGTTGCATAGCACAAAAAGGGGAGGCTTTAAATGATCAGTAGTGTAAATAATAAGCATTGTCACACTCTGCCTCTGGCTGCTGTTAGGTTTCTCATGATCAAATCTTAACTTTATATGTTGTTTTTCATAGCCTTTTGTGATTCATGACATGGATACCCTGTGGCAAGCTGAAAAGGGTCTGGTGTGGAAACAGCTGATAAATGGGATGCCACCATACAAGGAGATTGGTGTTCATGTTTTTTACCGCTGCCAGTGTACATCAGTCGAGACCGTGCGGGAACTCACTGAATTTGCCAAGAGCATTCCCAGCTTCATCAGCCTTTACCTTAACGATCAAGTAACTCTCTTGAAATATGGGGTACATGAGGCCATCTTTGCTATGCTTGCCTCTATCATGAACAAGGATGGACTGCTGGTGGCCAATGGCAATGCTTTTGTGACACGTGAATTCTTGCGCAGCTTGCGCAAGCCCTTCAGTGAAATCATGGAGCCCAAATTTGAATTTGCTGTGAAGTTCAATGCCCTGGAGCTAGATGACAGTGATTTGTCTCTGTTTGTAGCTGCCATCATCTTGTGTGGAGGTGAGAGATTAGAAAAATATTAAGCAAGAGGGAGAGGTAATTCATTTTTAGCAAGAGATCACATTCAGAGCACTTGATAAGTCATTCTCCTGTCAGTTCATGTCACAATATTGGGTAGCAGTTTCACAGTGTATAATTATGTCAGAAATCTATTAGATACCTTTCAAAACTTTCCTGCTATTAATGATAAAGCGAGAGTAATATATGTGTGGATATAAAATCAATTTAATATCAATATTAAATTTAACAGCATAATAGAATGAGTGAAACTATTAACAAACAATTTCATTCAATACTAATCAAAACATTATTACATTATTACAAAACATTATTATTTACTACTAAATTCATTTATTAGATCCTGCACATCCTCCAG